>NC_133770.1:25830521-25994468 GCF_003597395.2 Chelonoidis abingdonii | reverse complement strand
CCCGGGCTGATAGGAGCCAGAATCCTATCTGGTGGCAGCGACATAAGATCCAAGCTGGTACAAGCTTGGGGGAATCATAGTAAGCACCCTGATTTTGGACGCTAAGGTCCAGATTTGGGACAGACGTTTACCACAATAGTGTCCATAGAATGTAATGGTGCTTTGTCACTGCCAAAATTACTTTTGTTTGCAGTGTTGTTAGAACCATGTTGGTCCAAGGATATTAGAAAGACAAGATGGGTGATGTAATATCTTTTATTGGATCAAATTCAGTTGTTGAAAGAGACAAGCTTTCGTGTTTACACAGAGCTCTTTTAATCAATTTGGAGTGACTTAAAATGTTGTTGACTATTACCCCTTTGTACTTTTTATAGGGCTCTCCTTTCTTAATCATAGCACCATGCTATCATTACTGAAACTAATTCTTCAGTGGCCTTTATGCTAGCTTAATTGATTTTTCTCTTCCTAATTCCTGTATTTACTTCCATTACAAAGCCCACCAGGATTCCCACATGGGCATGGATCAGTGTTTTCAGACAGTTGTGTAAAAAAACAGAGCATTCTCAGGGCTTTCAAAAAGTAGCCTAAAAGTAACACAAAGATATCCAAAGACAGCACAAAAAATAGGATACAAAGCAAACAAGAGATTGTATTTTGCCAATTGAATGTAAAAATTGTGAAATCCTGTGGTAAGTATATTTATATTGTACCTCCTTTTCTGGAACTACATTTTCAGAATTAATTCTAACAAAATGTACAAAATTATTACTTTTGGCAGATAAAATTTTAAATAAAAAAAATCATTTGAAATGTATGGTAGTTTCAAAACTCATAGAACATAGCGTGAATCTTTACATAACAGTATTATGTTAGCCCTTCATAGTTTTTGTTTGTTTTAAACTTCTCTTTTGAACCTTTGAGCAATTTTCAAACTGAAGGAAAGTAATTGGAAGAGCAATATGCAATCATTACAACACCAGGCTCTTTTTTTTTTTTAAAGAAGCTTTAACGCCTGTGTAGTAGACACAAATGAACATATTTCAGAAACATTTCACTTCTTAAGATTCTGACAGTCCAACAAAGGCATCTTCCAATTTTCAAATAATTAGCTCTCCTAGTCTGAGATGTGAACATCTGGAAATCAGAACTTTACTCAGCAAACATCAACCTCCTTGTGCACCTTCAAAGCACAAGAACAGATGCTGCTTACCATGTCTACGTAATACAGTTTGGAACATATTATCAGTAAATAATACGCTCTTTCTGAATTGGAAAATACAAGTAGGGCAAACTAATGTGAAATGACAGAGGGAAATGAAATGCCATATGAACAAAATTGTTAATGCATAAAGCTCCTCTTAACAGGATGAATGTACATATGTGAGATGTGTGCGTGTGTGTATGTGGTCTATTGCAATCGTTATTGGGCAACTGGCACCGATTTTTATTCTTTCCTATATCATATGAAACAGTCAATTAAATTAATAGGCAATAAATTTAAAACAGATGAGGAGCTATAAATCCAATGTATTATCTGTAGAATTCACAGCCAGATGATATTGAGGGAAATAGTTTATTAAGATTCAAAAGACTCAGACTCTTCAGCTCAAGTCTGCAAAGTCTCTGAGCACAGAACTAAGTGGAAGGTATGTTTGTGGAGGGCTTCTAAGACTGAGCCAAATCCTGAAGCCTATATTAATCTTTAAACAGCAAGCTCCCGGTTTGCCTGGTTTTATTAATCCCACCAAATCACTTCCCTGATCCCTGTTTTGTATATTTGGCTTTTCTTTGAGGTAAAACAGATAATCATTTCTAGACTGAAAAAAATGCAAGATTTAGTCCTAGTTCTTCTGCACGTACAGATTCTTCTATCTCCAGCTTTGGTGATCCTAAAATTACTTATGTTTCGAAAAAGAAAAAAGGGAGAATGAGAGAGAGAGAGAGACCATTAGATATGTAACAGCATTGGATTCTTGTCACCTGAAGTCAATGAGAATTCTGTCCCTGACTTCAGCGAGCAGACAATCAAGCTCTCAATGCCCACAAGATAATCATATGACAGGATGCATCCCTTTTATATTTTGTTAATACAGTTAAATAAATTTTAAAATGGAGATTGGAGTCTTGGTGTATTTCTTAATTAGTTGGTAAAAACAATTCATTCCTGTTTAAAGTTCCGGTTCTGCAAACACTTAAGTATGTGTTTATCTTTAAGCATGCAAGCCATTCTATTTGCATGTTTAAAGCTAAGCAAGCTTGTAGGTATCTGCAGGATGAGACCTTAATTAATTCTAATATTTCTTTATTATTTCTTATGTAATTATATGAAATAGCGACCTTTGTATCCAAGTATATGACCTTTAAAGAAAAAATAGATCTCTGCCCTATTTATATAACAACATTCATCTGAAGAGAATTCCATCTGTTCAAAATAGGGATATTACTGTTTTCATCATGACTGATATGAGGGTATTTTTAATATTATTTCCTAAAATTCAATAAAAATAGTATATTATTATTTGCTAAAATGCAATAAAAAAGAAGTTGATGGATAAATCTCCATCTTCCACAGGCCACTCATTATGAACTGTTAGTTTCTAGATAGATGGGTTTTTTTCCTTTCTTTTTTTTTAATATAAGCTAATTTCCAGAATCTCAAAATAAATGACTATGGGTTGATTTAAAAGTCGCACGGCTCACATATCTCTGTGTCTGGATCCGTATAGGTTGTTCTCTAGATCTTCAATAAGGAAAACAATTTTTGAAGCTAATTTAGTGCATATGAGTAGTGTTATATTGACAACACTGGGGACTAAGGTCTAATCCACAGAACAGGGAGTAGCCATGCAAGTTACCGCAGACCACTTAATACAATTTTGCTTTGACTTAGGAGAGACTACATCTCTGGTTTCTGTGCCTATTCAGTAGTACACCGCTATCTCGATATAACACCACCCGATATAACACGGATTTGGATATAACGCGGTAAAGCAGTGCTCTGAGGGGGGCGGGGCTGCACACTCCAGTGGATCAAAGTAAGTTCAATATAACACAGTTTCATCTATAATGTGATAAGGTTTTTTGACTCCCAAGGACAGCGTTATATCGAGGTAGAGGTGTATTTGTCCTCTCGGGTGAGGCTCCCAACTGAGGTGCCTATTAGTATCCATCGTGATTAGGGTTGTGTTATCCATTTGGATATGTCAGAAACAGATTGATATCATCAATTCATTTTATGGGCCTCTGTCAGCCATTAGATGTAGCAACTGACCAAGGTCGGATTCATACAGGTGATGTAGTGATAAAAAGCTGTATATCCTGTTGTAGTTCCCTGAACTATCCAGCCTCCAAAGCCAAAATTTTAGCGGACTCAAATACCTTTGAGGGTATGGGTCCAAGAGCCTTACTTTATCCATTCTATTTGGACAAAGATTCAAGTAAAATTAAAATAGGTCATATTGTAGCCCATAAGGCTAGCTTGCCTTCATTATATTCAGCTGTAATGCAAGCCTTTATCCTGTAAGACATTAGCTTCAGCAGTTTTAGCATAAGGATTGAGGCCTATGAATTTTGGCACAGACAAATGGCCCAGTGGAAAACCCCAAGTATTGGGGAACTGAAAAAAGAGTGTTTAAGGGGAATTTCCAACCACAGGAACAGGAGTCCAACCACAAGAGTGTTATGGCAACAAATTGATGGTCACAACAATAACAGATACATAAGCTACATCTGCAGATACCTAACCACAAGAGGACCATGGCAATAAACTAATATATATGATAATAAGTTGAGATCATTGATGTACTAACCTATAGGAAAAGAAGCTCTAACATTAGTAAGGGAGGAAATACAAATAAGGAAAAGGGGAAAATCCCCTACTGAATATGTATCAAACACAGTAGCGTCAGCGTAACATATTATAAAAGTTGAAAACCAGCCCAGGA
The DNA here is from genome assembly GCF_003597395.2 of Chelonoidis abingdonii. Taxonomy (NCBI): domain Eukaryota; kingdom Metazoa; phylum Chordata; order Testudines; family Testudinidae; genus Chelonoidis; species Chelonoidis abingdonii. Next base: position 25,990,524 of record NC_133770.1, on the reverse strand, counting down.
GGAACAGGAGAGGGAGATGTAGTCAGTAGGAGGTGCCAGAATGATGGCCACTGGTGATGGGAGGAAGATGATGGTGATGAGGAAGATGATGACTAACATTTCAAGTTGTTCTAGTGGGGACAGTGTGAGTATAGGGCTGTGCAGATGTACATTCTGTAGTACCTCTGTGCACCTTACTGAGTTCAAGTGTTTGTGACTGTGCTAAATATATTAATAAACTAAATATTGTAAATATAGTGCCTATAGTTCGATTATTGCCGCTGTGCACATCAGGGTTCCCAAATATATAATAATTTGAATAATACTGGGCCAGATCTTGTCAACCCTTGAAGTGATAACTGGGAATTCTTAAGTAATCAACATAATTAATACATAATCTATAGATCAGGCTACATTAAGAAAAATATCTTTATATCGTTTTACATCATTCTTTGTGTTGTTAGAATAAACACCGCCCTTCAAACTTAAATTTGCCATGATCTGAGGACCACTCCAATGTGCTTTTTTTTCTTCTTCTCATATTGAGTTAAATGTAGTGCCAGCCTTAACTTTGAATATGCAGGCTATTTTCAGTACAATTCAGAAACCTCAACATTCTTCAGTAGTTGCATATTTTTAATCTACTCCAGATTATCTGAAAAATCACAGCAGGCAGCATTTCTGTGAAGTAGCATCACCATAGGATCCATTAATGTCTTCATTTCCGGGCTTTGTTTGCACTAGAACACACACATTATTTGTATAGTGCTTTTTCCCCCCACTAATTATCCCTTTATTGCCCTGCAAACAAAAACAAAATAAAGCAAAGGGGAACTCCCAATCAGCACCTCCAAATCTCCACAAGAGGAACCATCAGAGGCCCTAGTTCAGCACTTAAGCACATGCTAAATTCCCATTGACTACTTTGCTGAATTAGGGCTGTAATGACATGAAGTCAATAAAAAAATAAGAGCAGCTTATGATGTTCATATTGCAAATATACTGTTAACAAAACCATAGCCATCTAGCAATATCATGCTTGTCTCTACGCTTCACAGAATGGTCATTCATAACTTTATGGTGACAGCAGGAATTTAGATCTTCCTGCTCAAAAAGTACCACTTGAGCTGAAAGAAAATCTCTATTTACTGTAACCCGTATAGATCTTAAGGTACACAGTACCTTCTGTACTTATGCTTCCGTAAGGCATTTGACATATGATATGACATTCTGAATAAAAAAATTGAGCATGATACAAAAGCAATGTAACACAGATTAAATGGATTAAAAACTAGTTAATAGATTTAAATAAATAATGATAAATGGCGAATCAACACCAATTGTGGGAAAGAGGGGCACAGATCCAGTGGGGTCTTGAAAGGATTTACTTGGCCCAATGATAATCATATGTAAGCAGAGTCAGGATGAGCTGTACCCTGACATCTGGTGGTGAAGTATGGGAAGTGTGGAAAGAATGTCTGGAATGCGAAATCTCAAATATTTGCATAGGCACGCCTACCCCATCCCAGACTGCCGAGCTGTGGGACTGCTTTGTGACAGAAATGACTCAACCTCAGTTGGGTGGTACTTGCTAGACAAGGGACATGGGTTCCAAAACCCTGTGAATAGAGAGAGGTTGGGGACAGGTATTTGTGCCTGGTGGTGCAGGCTCCTTGTGGAGCTAGAAGCACCAGTTGCACCCCCTCCTCTCTCCACTGTGGAATGTCAGAGTTGATTTTTTATTCCCTTAAGACTCTAGATACAGGTTGCTGAGCTGAACTCACTTTGGGCTAATGGTGCACTAGCACTGGGCTCCCCTACTATGTGCTGAGATCACTAAGAGCTGAAATCACAAAAGAGCTGAAATTACTGAGCTGGGAGCACTGAGTACTGTGCTAACTAGTGGGGGAGCCTGAAGCTATACTGTGGAACAGAGCAGCTGGCGGAGTGGAGCAGTTTATGGGGATGGCTGGAGCGGACCACAGGACAGCTGGTAGAGTGGAGCGGCTGGCAGAGCGGAGTAGCTGTGGGACGTGTGGAGCAGCCCACAGAGCGAGCGGAGCCGAGCAGTTTGCAGGGACAACTGGAGCAGCTCACGAGGCAGCTGGTGGAGCGGAGCAGTTTGTGAGGACGGCCGGAGGAGCAGAGTGGAGTGGCTGGTAAGGCGGAGCAGTTCGTGGAGAAGGCGGAAGCAGAACCCACGGAGAGGCAGGGCAGTTGGCCCTGGACCACGTAAGGTGCCCCTTTCACCCAGGCTGGGGGGAGGGACCTCTACAGATAGACTCTTGAATTCTGGGGTGGCATTGACCAGAGACTTTTGGGTTGTTGGACTTTGGAGTGATTGGACTTAAGACCCTAAGGGGAAAAGGACATTGCCAAATGTACTTTGGGGGGTGGTTATGGTTTGTGTTATAACTCTGTTTGTGGTGTTTCTCCAATGGGATGCCGCATTGATTCCTTCCTTTATTAAAAAGATTTCGCTACACTCAGACTCCGTGCTTGCGAGAGGGGAAGTATTGCCTCCTAGAGGCGCCCAGGAGGGTGTGGTATGTAAGTGTCCCAGGTCACTGGGTGGGGGCTCGAGCCGGTTATGCCTTGTGTTATTGAAACGGAACCCCTGGATACTGAACCTGGCCCTTGTTGCTGCCAACTCAGAGGGGCAGAAGGGTTACACATATATTTATCAGTGATCTGGAAGAAAACACACAATCATTGCTGGTGAAATTTGCGGATGACACTAAAAAATGGTGGAGTGATAAAAACAATAGCAGCAGGTCAGCTATTTAAAGCAAACTGTATCAGTTAGCAAGGTAGGCTCATTTTGGCAAGAGTTTTTAGTACAGCAAAATACAGAGTCATACATCTAGGAACAGAGAATGTAGGTCAGTTTACACTTAAAAGATGGGAGACTATATCTTGAAATGCAGTGACACTGGAAAGAACATAGGGATCCTGATGGATAACCAACTGAACATGAACTCCCAGTGCACTGCTGTAGCTAGGAGAGCAAATGGGGTCCTGGGACATATAAGCAAAAGATTATGGAAACAGAAATGGGGAAGTAGTTGTACCTCTGTATATAGCATTACTGAGACCATTACTGGAGTACTGTGTCCACTTCCTGTGTCTACACCTTAAAAAGAATGTTTACAGATTGGAAAGGGTTCTGAAAAAGTCTACAAGAATGATTTGATGACTGGAAAACATCACTTAAAATGAGAGATGGAAGAAGCTCAGTCTATTTAGGGGATGTCTTCACTAGCAATGTTAAAGCGCTGCTGCAGTAATGCTTTAATGTGGTTGTGTAGTCGTGGCACTAGCGCTGGGAGAGAAGTCTCCCAGTGGGGAGAGAGGTCTCCCAGTGCTATAAAAACCCCACCTCCATGATGGGAATAGATACTTGATGCACCGTCTACACCGGCACTTTACAGCGCTGAAACTTGCAGCGCTGAAGGGGGTGTTTTTTCCTGCCCCTGAGTGAGAAAGTTCCAGTGCTGTAAAGTGCCAGTGTAGACAAGGCCTTAGTTTCTCCAAGAGAAGGTTAAGCGGTGATTTGCTCACAATCTACAAGTATGTACATGGATGAAGAGATTTCTGATAGATGTGGGCTCTTTAATGTAGCAGGAAAAGTCATAATAAGATACAGTCATTGGAAGCTGAAGCTAGACAAATTCAGACTAGAAATAAAGCACACGTGTTTAACAGTGAGGGTACTTAACCATTGGAACAAGTTACCTAAGGACTTGGTGGATTCTCCATCACTTGAAGTCCGTAAATCAAGGCATGTTATTTCTCAAAAAGGAATTGGAATTGCTGTCTGAGATTCTATGGCCTTTGTATACAGAAGGTCAAATTAGATGATTGTAATGGTCATAAGGTCTTTTCTGAGCTTAAAATCTATGACTCTATGCACAATAATCCATTACATAATGAGGAGTCCGGTGGTACCTTAAAGACATTAACAGATTAATACAGTACTATATTTAAAATCAAAATTATATTCCATTGTATTCACAAGGAATAGGGGAAGAGAGGCCCTCTAGGGCTCCATGTTAAATAGCTATGAAGTTATAGCGTTACATAAAAAATGTAAAATGACACTTCCCAGGTGTTACAATGTGGTTGTGAAAATGGAGATGTTTCACTCCAAATAACTGTGAGTGACATTATACTCTTGATTTTCAAACAGAGCTCTCAGTTCAGTGGAGACATGTTCTACTGAGCTGACACCATAATATGGCCCTTGGACTCGTCTATACTTACAGCACTGCAATGTTGCAGTGCTCAGTGAAGAAGTTCTGCTGTCAGCATAGGTACTCCACCTTCCTGAGAGGCAGTAGCTATGTCAACAGGAGAAGCCCTCCCGTCAACATAGCCTGTCCACACTGGAAGTTAGGTCAGTATAACTATGTTGCTTAGGGGTGTGGAAAATTCACATTCCTGAGTGACACAATTATATCAACATAAATTTGTAGAATGGACCGGGGATTAGTTAACCTATTTCTTATCTTACACCAGTTTTTCACTATTGTCACTCTGACCTTAGTTTAGTTGTGCCTGATTCTCATTGGTTAGTGACAGAAGAATCAGGTCTGCACAGCACATCTTTAAAAGCTGTGAGTCGCCTGGCACTGTGCTTATTGGAAGATGAATGAAGGGTTAAAATCCATGTGCATCTTATATAACAACCTGGTATATGGATTGTTCCAGCTCTTTTCCAAACCCAGAAGTCCAGAGTTTGGTCAAGAGACCAGAGGCCTAGCAAATAATCAGCTAAAAGAAAGCTGGGGTAAACAAGATAATTGCCTTTGCTAAGATATGCTTGGTCAGTAGAAATGCCAGATATTGAAGCAATAACTGAATAATTTTGTTTCATCTAATGTTTCAGATTGAACAAAGGATTCCTTTTCCTTTTGTGTCAGTCTCTTCTGTTGGGAACATTCTTCCCACAGATCCAACCTTGAGTTTATGAAAAGTTGGCACATGTCAGTATAAGATATGGCTTCTTTCCACCTCCCTTCCCAGGGACCAATGCCCTGCCTTAAAATATAAAGGAGACAATCTGTATTATCATATACTTTCACTGTTTCTTTGCTTTAACCCCTAGGAATGTACCTGTTGGACAAATAGAGGAGTTGCTCCATACCTATGGACCCCAAATCAGAATTCAACATATATATTTTATACTAATAACATTTTATCAAAGTATTAATGTTAACTTGCTAACTTGAGACCATGGGCAGAGACATTATGTAACCTTTTAACCATTGGCTTATATGCTATCTAGTCTTGCTGCAAAACCTATCCCGGGGTGTGGAACTGCCTACTCTGTCATTTTCCCCCGCCCATGGAAAATCTATGTATTCTATTGTAATCAATTAATTGACAGTGTCTCTGAGCCTAAAAAGCAAGATGACACTCCGCTAGCGCTGTGCATAATAAACTCCTATGCTTGACCTCTACATGGTGCGGATTTATGTCCTTTAATAAATATTCAGTCTCAAAGAGGGTAGTGTTGATAACTATCATGATTTTTTGGTATTTTTCTCAGCTATTGGAGTCATTTAATTATACAATAATTTCAGCTTTCTTTTACTTTAAAAAAAAAAGTATCTAGCCCTCGTTGTTGTGGACCAAAGCTTAAAAATGTGAACCCTAAAGGCTCAAATGCCAGAGGGCAAATAAAAAGACCCCACGGCTTCAAAATCATGAGATTTAAAAAAAAAATTTCAAAAATACAATCTCATTTTATGGGGCTTGAATTTGGTTGGAAATACAGAGATGTCAACTGAAAGAAACACTAATGTTACAGAACAACTGTAGGGACCTCAAAAGGGATTTAGTTTCTGGTTGACGTGCTGAAAGTAGTACTTTTGAAGGCTTTCTAATACTTTATTTTACAATCCAGTGTGAAATCTAAATTGTACTGGTTTCCTTAGAAAGTTCTCCAGCGCTGTTCATAAGAAATAATAGCTAAGTACCATATTTGGGAGCTCACTTGAAAGAGTTTACAGCAGTTGATTAATTTGACTTTTCCAGTATTACCATCTTTGAGGTTTGTGGCAAAACTTGACTAGCAGTCCCATTCTGAGCTCTTATGAGACATGCTTTCATGTTTTCCTGGCACAATGGCATTTTTATTGAGGACCAGAAGAAAAGCTAAATGGTTTCCATATGCATGGCAGAGATTTATACCTCTGGGAAGAAAATACAAAGAAAACTGGTGAAAACTAAGAATGGGGAGGAAAAGTAGTTAGAAGAGAGAGAAATATAGGTTTTAAGTTAATACACTGGGACAAACACTGACCCATCTCTCATGTCATGCAATTGAGGAAGACTTTGCTATGTATTTACAGAGTACACAGTAAGAGAGACAAACAAGTACCTTGGAAAAAGAAGGGTCAATATTACATACTGAAGTAGCTGAAGATATTATATCAGTAGTCACCTACCAAATTTTACCATATACTAAGCACATAATAATTAGAAGGCCATATCCTAAACCAGAGTAAACTAGTGCAGCTCCATTGACTTCAATGGAAGGTATGGTATTAGCCAATTTAAGCCTTTCTGCAGAACAAACCTAAAGATGCTAATCACCATGATATCAAAGCAATATCTTACTGCTGATGTATTCTTAATGAGGCTGTGTAAGTTTCAAACTTAAAAGAGTGATGACAAGAAAGGTGGCTCCACCAGAATGACTCTGCTATTGAGAACAGAATTAGACAACAGTGGAAAGTTCATTCAGAAGGAAAGAAAATTAACTTCCATGTTAAGAGCCAGTTTCTTAGTTCCATGATGATATTTTAGGGAAAGACCAATCTCTCTTTGTGGCTTTCCAAAGTGTCCCAGATAATGAAGTGAGTGGGGAAGAGATTAATAAAGAAGAACTGGAGGGAAAAGAGAAATCTGAAGATAAAGGAAGAAGGAATATTACAGATTTAAAGAGAGAGGCAGACAGAGACAAAGTTTTGATGCAGAACTTCACCATTTCCAGGTTGTGTCAAAGTTTCCCAAAATATGAATTCTGACCATGACCATGAGTGCTCTTCTGCTGACAAACCTCGCGGATCTGGACGTATTTTGTCGGCAAAAGTGCCGACAAAGTACAGAAAAAGAGCATTTACACATGCTTACTTTTAGCAACAAGGCTGTGTACACAAGCCCAGAGCTAAGTAAGGCTCCATTAGGAGTCTTTTGTTTTGTTAAGTGCTCGCTAGAGCTGAAATCACTTGTGGTAGGGCAGCATTCTGCCCTGGCTGCTTCAGCAATGAAGTTCACCCACTAGAAGCTGAAAATTGCTGAGAGCTGAAAATCACTGAGATCTGGGGGGAACCTCAAGAAACTGACCTACAGAAGTCACAGTAGAGAAGCAAGTGGCAGCCAGAAAGTGACTGGGTGCAGTGCAGCAGCCAGCAAGGCGGCCGGCGGAGTGGAACGGCAGCTGGCAGGGTGGCCAGTGGAGTGGCGAGTGACTGGCGAGGCAACCCGGCAGAGTGGAATGGCAACTGGCGGAGTGGAATGGTGGAGCTGAGAGTGATTGGCAGGGCAGCCAGCCAGAACAAGTGCTCATATGGTGGAGCAAGCAAGGTGCCTTCTTCCCCCTCCTCCCTCTGCCAGTGGGAGGTAAATTTACAAGATGCACCTCTGAACCCTGGGTCCTCACTGACCAAGGACAATTCCGGTGAGTAGGATGTGTTGAGGGAGCAGAGAGGAGCATTGTAAAGGAACTCTTGGTTGTAAAACTCAAGAACATGAGGCAGAATACACTGCTGCATGCACCCTGGGATGGGTGTCCTCCTCACAGTTTTATGTTTATGAATCCTGCATGTGGCATTTTCCCTAATGTTTGTGAGACCACTTTGGGGAGAATCACAATGAGATCCAAGGAACTTCAGCCTAAAACCCCAGTCAGATGGCAATGGGCTATGGGTCACCTGCTGCCCTGAGAGATATGATGGCTAGTGGCCTGAGACCAGATAGGGCATTCCTTGAGCAGGCCATGGGTGGGTAGTAAAGGTACAGTTACCGTGAAACTGTGACACATGAGCTATTACTGTGCTGAGTAGAACTTGCTCTATGTTTACCAGCAAGATACAATTCAGTGCAACAAGCATTCAGTACAATGAACAGTGTGGGGGGTAAAGAGAAAAGGCAAATGAAATAGATACTATCAAAGCTGTTCTTTTGCTCAAAGGGAACAATAAGATTTGTTCTGTGATTCATAAGAAATAATAGATTTATTATTGTATATATATCTCCTCACTGTATGTTCATTCTATGCATCCGATGAAGTGGGCTGTAGCCCACGAAAGCTTATGCTCAAATAAATTTGTTAGTCTCCAAGGTGCCACAAGTACTTCTGTTCTTTTTAAATATAGGAAAGACCTACTTCCTGTAGCAGGAGCCACTACTGTGTAGTCTGCTACCAAGGAGAGAAACACACTGTGCTCTCTCATTGAGAGTTTTGTTCATTCGTGTTTTCCTTAGGGCTTGTCTACACTGGCACTTTACATCACTGCAACTTTCTCACTCGGGGTGTGAAAAAACTCCCCCCCCCCCAAGCGCTGCAAGTTTCAGTGCTGTAACGTGCCAATATACACAGTGCACCGGCATCACGGCAGCCCTTTAACATTGCCAGTGAAGACGTGCCCTTAAGTATGTGTGTATGGAAACATAACAAACAGCACTGCAACATCCTAGAAACTGTGTCTCAGCAATTTTAAACTTTATAGTTCTTTAATACTCAAAAATAGTACTTTTTAAAAACAAGCTAAAAACAGTGTCAAATTCCCATGAAATTAATTCTCTACTTTGCATGGTATAAAACCTATTGGGGAATGCATTTTTAAGACACTGCTACATCTGATTATAAGCTTAAATTTAAGAAGATAATATATACTTCACCAAGTGTTACTTTATCACTTGTTTAGTGCTAAAATATAATCCTATTCTATGTAAATGGCCAGATTATAAAGTAGATCTGCTTCTGAATTGATCAAACATATTTTTGTTCCTCTTCTAAAATACTTGGTTTGCTTTATTTATGTTGTTGTAAGGATGGTGTGTTTTTCTGAGTTGCAAATGTTTCTTTTTAAAGTTCTTCCTTTGGACACCCTGAAGGGGCAAATGGCAGATTAGGTGTTTTGTTGTTTGTTTGGAAAAGAAATTTTCCATGAATAACAAAGCAAAAACTGTAGCATGAAGAATGCCTTGAATGGCCTTATAGCATTGTACAAACAAACTATGAAAACCTGAAATAAAAGAAAATAGAGTAAATCTGTTCAATCTGGCTAAAATCAGGTGTCGGATCAGTTTAATGTCAATACATCCTCTCTGTGGGATTATATGTGTCATCATTAAAAAGTCAATTATGCCCATTCTATGCACAGCTGACCACATATAGTTCACATACCATGGAAAGGAAATTGTTGGCAAATACTGACTTTTTAATGGCAAGCAGTATTATATTCTGCATCGTGATGATGGATTTGCTAAACTAATAAAGTTTTTCCATAGTTAAGATTCAGGAGGAGGCATAGTGACAAATCATTACATATTTTACCATTGCAAAATCTGCCTTCCAGATTGTAAAAAGTATCTTAACAAGGGAGTATGGTGAAGTATGTAATTAAACAGATTCAGCAACATTCTTTTGCTTATATCCATGTGTGCATTCACACAGTCTGATATTCTCCTTAAGTTTCTACCTCCCTGACCCCTGCTTCCCTTTTGTCCTTTTAGTGGATTGTGCTTCTCAGGGAAATAAATACTTTGTTACCACCACAGTACTGTAATGCTATAAAATTATTTCCTGACAAGCCACCTTACTGATGCTGAGTGCTACTTACATCTGGAATGTATAAAATAACAAAAGAACACAACTTCGAAAAAACACACTGTATACAAAAGAAAAAGGACTTGCCTGTGCCCTGTGGGTCAGATCCTTCTGCCAGCAAAGCTTTCCAAAATCTCTTGATTTCACAGTGATGCATTCTGGAGGCTAACTCAATCATACCAGAGTTTCTCAGACATGGGGCTCTCAAAAGAATTCTTACAAGGTTAGGTTTTTTGTCAAGTGCTCTGGTTGAGGACTCGGAGGCATTTAATGTACACAAAGAGGATACTGCCATTTTCTTTACAACGTACCTTGAAGGCCTGTATTTGTGAATTTCATTATTACAGCCTCCCTTACTCTGATTTGCATATACTACAGTCACTGTTTGAAATTGCTTTCACAAAATGACTACTTCTTGTGGAGCTAAATTGTCAATGTCCGTAAGAGGCTTCTTTATTTAAAGGACAAGCCTCATTCTGTACCCTTACGCTGCCCGTTACCTCCCACCCCTTTTCAGTTAGTTATATAACCAATCTTTCTTAATCCATCGACATTGCAAAATGTTAACAAGTTATCTTATTCCCCTGCATGCAGTTAGCACATTGAAATCACTGCCACTGAGGAAGATGTTTCTTTTGTTCACTTTTGTTCATGTTCTTTCTACAGGTACTAAAGCGAAGAGTGGAGTAGATGGTACATAGACTCATAGACTCATAGGTCAGAAGGGACCAATATGATCATCTAGTCTGACCTCCTGCACAAGGCAGGCCACAGAACCCTACCCGTCCACTTTTATAACAACCCCTAACCCATGACTGAGTTATTGAAATCCTCAAAATTGTGGTTTGAAGACCTCAAGCTGCAGAGAATCCACCAGCAAGCGACCCATGCCCATCGTCTGCAGAGGAAGCGAAAAAGCCTCCAGGGTCCCGTCTCAACCGCCTCCTGGTAGGTAAAAATTCTCTCGACCCTCAAATAAGGCGTATCTAGCTAATACTGAGCTAGGGGGTCAAGATCTCACCTGATGGCCAGCCCTCAAGAAAGAATTCTCTGCAGTAATTCAGTTTCCCATCTCCATCCAATCATCCCCTCAACAGACCATTGAGCAGACTTAATTCTGCTGCATAATCCAAGATCATTGCCCAAAATTTAAGCTATCGCATCATACATTCCCCTCCATCATACTTATCAAGCTTAAAGTCCTAAAGCCAGATAAGTCTTTTGCCCCCTTACTTCCCTTGGAAGGCTGTTCGCAGAACTTCACTCACCCTAATGGTGATAACCTTCGTCTAATTTCAAGTCTAAACTTCCTAATATCCAAGTTTGTACCCATTCGTCTTGTGCCTACATTAGTACTAAGCTTAAATAAATTCCCTCTCCCTCCTAACGTTAATCCCCTGATATATTTATATGAGCAACGGCATATCCCGCCCGAACCTTCTTTGGCGGCAGGGCCTAACAAGGCCAAGCCTCTTGAGTCTCCTTTCATAAGGCAGGTTTCCATTCTCGGATCATCCTAGTAGCCCGTCCTCCTGAACTGTTCCCAGTTTGAAATTCATCCTTCTTAACATGGGATCACCAAATCTGCAAGCACAATATTCCAGTGGGGTCCTACTCAGCGCTTTATACTATCATGGTACTACACCTCGCTTATCCTTGCTGGAAATACTCACGCTGCTGATGCATTCCTGAGACCCGGCATTGCTTTTTTAAGAAAAGTCTATCACATTTGGTGGCTCATAGTCATCCTGCTATCTAACCATACCCCATAGGTCGCTTCTCCTCTCTGTCGGCTTCCAACTGATGCGTCCACGTATATTCTAAATTCTTTATTATGTAATCCCTAATTGCATGACCTTTGCACTTTTCACGGTTATTTTATATTTCATCCTATATATTACTCCAGTTTTACAAGGTGGTCCCATGATTTTTTTCCCGTGAATAGCAGTCGCCGGTCCTCATCCGTGTTTAGCAATACCCCCAGCTTTGTGTCATCCTGCAAACCTTTATTACACATTCCCCACTCTTTGGTGCCAAGGTCAGTAATAAATAGGTTAATAGATCGTGTCCCAAAACCGATCCTTGAGTGACTCCGACTATAACCTCCTTTCCAGCGTGACATGATCCACCCTTCAGTACGAACGCCACTGGAGTCTCCCTTTAACCAGTTCCTTATCCACCTTCAGACGTTCAGTATTCATTCCCATCTTTTCACAATTTAACTAACAGTTTCGCCGCCATGCGGAGGTGTCAGAAACACCTTACTTGAAATCGAGGTAACATTAAGATCACCGCTATTCCTTTAGTCTAAGTATTCTTGTCACCTTCTCAAAGAAGGGATCAGGGTTGGTTTGGCACGAGTCTACCTTTAGTAATTCCATGTTGGCAATTCGTCCCAAATTACCATTGACCCTATGTCCTTAACTACTTTTCTCCTTAAATTTTTTCCAAGACTTACATACTACAGACGTCAACTAACAGGCCTCTAATTAACCCGGATCACTTTTATTCCTTTCTAAAAATAGGAAACTCTTGCAATCTCCAGTCCTACGGTACAACCCCCAGAGGTTTATCGATTGCTTATAAAATTCTCTCAGCTAAACTGGGCTGCAATTTCACGAGCCAGGTTCCTTTAATATCTCGGATGGAGAATTGTCCGGGCCTCCGATGTTTGTCCCATTACGCTGCTCAAGTTTTGGCCTCTACCTTCAAGATGCCGGTACATTCCACTCTCCATATTCACATTCCCGTTTGTCTATCCTACAGCTCCTAACTCCTCATAGTCATTAATTAAGATGAGGCAAGTACTTTGTTTAATATTGGGCCATGCCTCGGTTATGCTACTCGTTCCATCCCAGTGTATATGTGGCCCCACTTCTTCTTTGTTTTCTCTTATTTATGTGGCTGTAGAACCTTTTACTATTGGTTTTGATTCCCTTTGAAGGTCCAGTTCTATGGGCTTTTTAGCCTTCCTCACTTTTATCCCTACATGTCTGACCTCCTAAGGTAGCTTTCTTGCTAAATTCCCTCTGGCCTTTCTTCCACTCCCTGGTATAGCTTTCTGCTTTCCTAATCCCCTGCTCCTGAGTTGCCTTACTCAGTCCAGCTTGGCCTACACTCCCGCCTCATGGTTTTTTTTCCCCTTTCCTTTGGGATTCAGGCTTCCGACAGATTCCGCAGCTGCGACGTTAAAGATTCCAGGCTCACTCCTACATTTAAATCACAGTTCTCGCCAATCACTTCCCTACTATTTTCCTTACTCTTAAAATTAGCCCCGAGAAGTCGGAAAACCACTATACCTAGATCTAGTCGTTTGGTGATGTTTATAGCTTACTTGCGACACTCCTAGTTTGATATGCAATCAGCTCATGATCAATTCTGTCGAAGACACGAAAAGGGGTGTGTGTCACGGCCGTAGCAACAACACCATTTCTTCGCTGACGCTGTCGAGGAGTTCCTGTTCACAACGTAGCACCTAAAACTCTATACCAGTGCTTACAAAACTGTGCAGACGCACCTCAGTGCGTAGCATGATATCGAATCTTACACTGGTGACTGGGAAATCCATTCGCTATGAACGCTATCGCGCCACATTCAATACGGAATCGGCTATCTCTCTATATCTTGACGAAGTTCAACTCGAATCACTTACTAGTTTAGTAGGTCACCGGGAAGTATGTAGGGTCTCCCATCAGAGAGGCAGCACCTCATTCCTCCGTATTGTTGTTTACTATGTGGATGTGAGGTTGATAGATCAATTATAAGAGGTCTCTTCATATCTCTATGACGGTCCAAACTATGAGCCCGCGTCCTGAAGCACCTCAGCACATACGCCACTCATCAGGGATGCGGCACAATAGTAGACTTATTTACCCACGAGGTCGCGTGAGATTGTTTTGTGCGCAGTACATGGACTCACTGAGTCTCTGGATAGTAGTCATGTCACATCTACATATCTATTTCATTACAGTTAATCTGCATCATTTGTGTAGAAGGCTACTCCACCACCTTTGCCTTTCTTCCTGGTCTTTTCTTAAACAGTCACATAGCCTTCCAATACCTGTACTCCAGTCAGAGTACTATTGCCACAGTTTCTGTTATCCTATAATATCCGGTTTCACTTCCTGCGCCATAGCTCCAGTCCTCCATCTGTTACTGATAGGCTCCTCGCATTTAGTGTGGCACATTTAAATTTTTGGCAGTTTGGGCTGCAGTGACATTTCTTTTCCCGCCGTCGTGCACAGGACCTTCTACCACCAACATCACCCGTTAGTCTAAGTTTCTACTCCGCTTTTCCTCCTTGGTCAATTCTTTGGTCGGCACAGAGGGTTCCCCCTGCCTCCTTTGTTTACTTTCCGCTTTCCAGGTTTATATTCCGGCATGGAGATCTCCTGAATATCCTCCAACCATCTCCCCAACTTCCTAGTTTTAAAGCTCTCTTAATGAGGTCGGCGAGGCCTCCATCCTAGAATCTATTCCCTCCTTACTTTATGATGAAGTCCATCCTGACAAAACATCCGTCTGTCCGTAGAACGCTTCCAATTGACCGTACATCCAAAGCCATTCCTTATCGCACCACTGCCTGAGCCATATTGTTAATCGTCAAATCTTGTCGCGTCCTTTGTCGCCCCGCTCTATGGAACGGCAGATATCCTACTGAAGATCACCTTGATGGCCTCGATTTCTTTGAGCGTCTTCCCAGTCTGGCATAGTTCCCTTGATCAGTCCAGCGAGTAACTGCCTATCATTCGTTCCCACATGCAGGAACTCATACGGATTCTTTTCCCGCTTCCTGCTAGGATCCTTTTCAGCCTAGGTCCACATCCTGTATCTTAATCAGGCCTGCAGCAGCAAACCACTTCTGTTTCTCCGATCAGATCTAGTTACAGACCTGTCTATTCTTCTCAGTAAGGAGTCTCCAATCACGTAGAATTGCCTTGTTCTGCGCAGTGTGTTCTCCGGTCTATGCCCCAACACAGCTGGCCGCAGTCCTCTCGTTGGATTCGCCCTTGCAGCCTACCCCTAGGCTCATTACTTGGTGCCGCCTCCATTGACTCCTCCCTCTTCTGCAGACTGACCGCTGCTCGTCTCTTTTCCTTGCCGCTCTCTCCCTTCAGCGAGCATCTGCCTGGTGGCTCATCTCTATTTTCCAGACTCAGCAACCTGTCCTGAGTTCTATGTCTCCATCGCTGGCCGTCTTGTTCCTCTGCTGTTCTCCTAGTCACATGCTTCCACCGTCCCAGCTTTCCTCACCCACAGTCCTTCTCAGTAATGTCTTGGTCCGCTTCCCATCGTGCTCGTCTGAGCTTATCCGCCTGTGCCTCATCATGTCTGTGTTCCATTCATCTTGCTCAAATACCCACTTCTAAATCTGCGCAGAGTTTCCACCTGAACCTCCAGTCCGGTCTTAATCTTTCTACAGCAGCTCTATCAGGCGGCACTTCAGCAGACAAAACTCCTTTCGAGGTCCTCCCTCCAGGACCATTACATGGCCACAGCTACGCATCCGGTATCTCTGTGTGTCTCACCTGCTGCCTCTGTCTCAATCTATGCCTTCCAACTCTGTGCCTGGCAGTCCAAGGCTACACCGCACTCACAGGCCCAACAAGCAAACTGGCTGTGGCAGACCCTTACCCCTTCCCTTTTCTGGCTTCTTTGGTTTCTCTGTCTTGTCTCCCCTGTAACCTCCCCTGGAACTCGCCACTGAAACTCCCCTGTTAGTAGCTCTGTTTGCTGGCGTCCTGTGGCCCGCTGCAGTGTCTGGTGCTGCGCCTGGGTGGCGCGTGGCCTTATATGGACCCCGCTATATAAGGTAAGGTCCCCGCCCCAACTCAGGCTCAGCATCTGCTCCCAGCACACGGCCCCTCTAGCAGCCTGCACCACACTACTCATTCACGCATTCTGAGAGAAGGAGCAAGGAGACTCCACCGATTTGGAGGTCACGGATGCATGTCCTAAGATGATGGGGGTTCCACACCACAGCTCACAAGAGAGGAGAGGTGGTGGTGTTGAAGGACTCCCTCCTCTGGGGCCTGAGTCATCTTATCTGCCACTTGCCGACCATTTGAAACCGAGAGGTCTGCTGCTTGCCAGGAGCTAGATTCATGATGTGACAGAGAGAACGCCAAGAGACTTATCAGCTCAGATCGCTACCCCTTCCTGCTTTCTCACATGTTGCACCAAATGATACGTCCAGAATGACCTTGAGTAGATCATGCAGAACTACGTGGCTAATGGGAAGAAGGCATAGGAAAGGAGTTTGAGGCACAAGTGGTGTTCTCGTCCATCCTCCTGTTTGCAGGGGAAATATACCTGGGTAGGGATCAATCGAATTGTGGAAGTCAGACGATGGCAACGCAGGTGGTGTCAGAGAGAAGGCTTTGGATTCTTCGACATTGAGCTGGTGTTCAAAAAGAGAGTGGCTACGAGATCAGGCTCCACCTAACGAAGAGAGGGAAGAGCATCTTCACAAGCAGGCTGGCCAGCCTAGTGAGAGGGATTAAATTAGGTCATTGGGAAGAGAACCCAAGCCCTGAGAAATAAAGGAAATGGGATATGGGAGGATAGCATCAAGCAGGAGAAGGTGCAATGAGGGGAGGACTTCCGGTCTCAGACAGAGAAAGCGGGACAATCAGCAGTTATCGTAAGTGCTATTGCACAAATGCAGGAGCATGGAAAACCAGCAGGGAGAACTGGAAGTCATGGACAGTCAAGGACTATGATGTGTATTTGGCAATAACAGAGACTTGATGGGATAACCCATGACTGGAAGTACTGTCATGGATGGGTATCATACTGTCAGGAGGGACAGGCAGAGCAGAAAGGTGGGGGAGTTGCATTGTATGTAAGAGAGCGTATGCTGCTCAGAGATCCAGTATGAAACTGCAGAAAGAAACCTGAGAGTCTCTGGATAGTTTAGAAAGTGTGAGCCAACAAGGGGTGGTTGTCATGGTGGGATCTGCTATAGACCACCAGACCGAGGGGGATGAGGTGGATCGAGGCTTTCTTCTGGCACTAGCAGAAGTTACTAGATTCTCAGGCCCTGGTTCTCATGGTAAACTTTTGAATCACCTGATTATCTGATGGGAGAGCACTACAGCCAGTTCAACAGACTCCAGGAAGTTTGTGGAAAGTGTAGGGGATCAATTTCTTGGTGCAAGTGCTGGTTAGTAACCAGCTAGGGACAAAGCTCTTTCTTGACCTGCTGCTCACAAACAGGGAAAGAGTTAGTAGGGGAAACAAAAAGTGGATGGGCACCTGAGGCAGTGACCATGAGATGGTCGAGTTCAGGATCCTGACACAAGGAAGAAGGAGAGCAGTCAGAATAACGGACTCCTGGACTTCAGAAAAAAAGCGACTTTGCCTCCTTCAGGTTACTTGATGGGCAGGATACCTGGGAAAATAACATGAAAGGGACAGGATCCAGGAGAGCTTGGCTGTATTTTATAAGAATCCTTATTGAGGTTGGCAGTGGGGCAAACCACCAGTGTGTGGAAATAGTAAATATGGCAAGCGAACGCAGATGGCTTAACAGGTGTAATCCCTTGCTGACCTTAAAACAAAAAGAAGCTTACAAGAAGTGAAGCTGGACCAAATGACGGGAGGAGTATAAAATATTGCTGCAGGGCATGCAGGACTGAAATCAGGAAGGCCAAATCACACCTGGAGTTGCAGCAGCAAGAGAATGTTAAGAATTAACAGAAGTGGTTCTCCAGGTATGTTAGCACAGAAGAAAGTCAAGGAAACGTGTAGGCCTTATTGAGTGAGGGAGTGCTAAACCTAGTGACAGAGGATATGGAAAAAGCTAATGTAGCTCAATGGTTTTTTTGCCTCGTGTCTTCACAATAAACAAGGTCAGCTTCCAGACTTGCTGCACTGGGCAGCACAGTATGGGGAGAAGGTGACCAGCCCTCTGTGGAGAAAGAAGTGTTCGGGACTATTTAGAAAACTTGAATGAGCACAAGTTCGTTGGCTCAGATGCGCTGCATCCTTAGGGTGCTAAGGAGTTTGCAGAAGTGTGATTGCAGAGCCATTGGCCATTACTTTGAAAAACCATGCGAACAGGGGAGGTTACGGATGGACTGGAAAAAAGGCTTAACTGTATGCCCATCTTTAAAAAAGTAGAAGGAGGAGGATCCGGGGAATACAGGCCAGTCAGTCCTCCCACCTCAGTCACTGGAAAAATTCATGGAAGCGAGGTCCTCAAGAACTCATTCTGAAGCACTTAGAGTGAGAAAAAGTGATCAGGAACAGTCGCATGATTCACCAAGGCAAGTCATGCCTGACTACTATTACCTTCTATGAGGAGATAACTGGCTCTGTGGATGACGGGAAGCAGTGGGTGTGTTATTCTGTAA
Organism: Chelonoidis abingdonii; assembly: GCF_003597395.2. Classification (NCBI taxonomy): domain Eukaryota; kingdom Metazoa; phylum Chordata; order Testudines; family Testudinidae; genus Chelonoidis; species Chelonoidis abingdonii. Next base: position 25,972,347 of record NC_133770.1, on the reverse strand, counting down.
CTTTAGCAAATGCCTTAGTTGGACACAGTCTCCCACAGTATCTTTTCGCAAGTTTAAAGAGTATGGGCTGGATGATTGGACTATAAGGTGGATAGAAAGCTGACTAGATCATTGGGTCTCAACGGGTAGTGATCAACGGCTCCATGTCTAGTTGGAGCCGGTTTCAAAGTGGATGTGCCCAGGGCGGTCCTGGGCCGGTTTTATTCAATATCTTCATTAATGATCTGGAGGATGGCATTGGGGGACTGCACTCTCAGCAGCTTTGGTCTGATGACACTTAACTTGGGAGTGGGTAAGAATAATGCGGAGGTAGGTTCATCGGATGCAGAGGAACCCTAGACATTAGAGGACTGGCAAAAGAAAACTGATGTGGTTCAACAGGGACAAGTGCAAGTCTGCACTTACGACGGAAGAATCCCATTCACTGTTACAGTACTAGGGACGAATGGTTCTATGAAGCAGTTCTGCAAGAAAAGGACCTAGGGGGTTACAGTGGACGAGAAGCTGGATATGATCAACCGTGTACCTTGTTCCAAGAAGGCTAATGGCATTTTGGGCTGTATAAGTAGGGGCATTGCCAGCAGATCGAGGGATGTGATCATTCCTCTCTATTCAACATTGGTGAGCCCTCATCTGCAGTATTTTGTCCAGTTTTGGGTCCCACACTACAAGAAGGATGTGGAAAAATTGGAAAGAGTCCAGCGGAGGGCAACAAAAATGATTAGGGAGCTGGAGCACATGACTTATGAGGAGAGGCTGAGGGAACTGGGATTGTTTAGTCTGCAGAAGAGAAGAATGAGGGGGGATTTGATAGCTGCTTTCAACTACCTGAAAGGGGGTCCCAAAAAGGATGGATCTAGAGTGTTCTCAGTGGTACTCGATGACAGAACAAGGAGTAATGGTTTCAAGTTGCAGTGGGGGAGGTTTAGGTTGGATATTAGGAAAAACTTTTTCACTCAGAGAGTGGTGAAGCACTGGAATGGCTTACCTAGGGAGGTGGTGGAATCCTTAGAGGTTTTTAAGGTCAGGCTTGACAAAGCCCTGGCTGGGATGATTTAGTTAGTTGGAAATTGGTCCTGCTTTGAGCAGGGGATTGGACTAGATGACCTCCTGAGGTCCCTTCCAACCCTAATATTCTATGATTCTATGATTCTAGATGGGCCCGGGGAGAGTAGATCACCAGAAACATCAACAATGATTAAAGATAGTCTGACAAAACCTCCTAAAATTCTAAGTACTCTGTACTATAAACAAACAGAATCAGACCTCCCATAGGGATATAGCATGGCCACAATTTTCCATTTTTTCCCCTTGAGTCTAGAGTTTGGTTATGTGTATTAGTTCATTAGCTCCTCTTCTTTTGTATTTTGCAAGCCAGAATGTGTTCCTTACTGCCATGGGACGTGTGCTCAGGAGAAACCTCCTCTCTCCCACTGTCATACTGCTGCATAGGCACTAACATGGAGTTGGATCTCTTTGGTATAAAAAAGCAGAGATGCCAGCAGGGCATTTTCCCTGATGGCTCCAGGAGTCTGGAACCTACCACCCGCTGGATCTGAAATAGCACCTAACTTGTCAAACTTCCAATCATACTGCAAAAGCCATCTATTTGATAGGTTTGAGGGATGGTGCTGAGGTTATGTATCCCTGAGAAAGTAGAAAAACATAGATGCTGACTTCATGGGTGCTCAGCATGCACCAGCCACCAACTGATCAGCTGTTTGGCGCGGAGTGAGGGTGGAACCTCTGAGGAGGGGGTGGAGCAGGGGCAGGAAGAGTCAGGGTAAAGCGTGGGGCCTTGGAAGAAGGGATGTAGTAGGGGTGGGACCAAAGGGTGGAGTATCCACACAGAAAAATTAACTGTTACGGTGCCTTTAGTTGTGTAGCTGATGGGTTAGTTGCCTCTGGTGGGTGGTGGTTATGGTGCCAGATAGTGCCAACCTGTTGAATCTGTGCAGAGCCTCAAATAGCAGGTTTTGGAAGCTGGGACAGCAGGAGAAATATGAGAGAGCAATGAGAAAGAGGACAAAAAAGAAGCTGACAGAGGATCAACTGGTTAACTAGTATTTTTTAGTATGATGCTGTTTAAATGGCTAGCAAGCAGCTCTGGTTCTTGCTACTGCTGAAGCAGTGTTCTTACATAGACTTGTTAATAATACTATCTTTGTTTTATTACTTCAATTTTTTTTACAAAGAGCTGTGGATTTCACTCTCCCTGACTTTCCCTGATAAGCTTGTGTGCTAAAAGGAGTACAATGAGACTATTGGTGCAAATTACTGAGCAGATAATGTTGTCTGACATTAAGGTCAGTAGTGTTGTTTGCAATAGGGAAGGTAGTTAAATTTAAATAAAAGATTTTTCAAATTAGAGAGACCCAGTATTATTGGCCAGTCACAAAGGATAAAATTATAAATATGGTAATAAGTCCTTCTACCACAGTATGTTACTTTGTTGTTGTTGAAGTACTGGAGAAATGTAATGCTGGTTAAATATAGTAAGTTGTTTTCAAATTGTTGTCTTGTGTTTTGACTTATTTTAAATTTTTATTCATGCAGTATGCCACATTGGAGAAAATTTCAGAAAAGATGTCAATGTTCTTTATTACATAAGTAAAATGTTTTGCTTTTTCTTAGTTTCTCTGAGAATTTTGAGAAGAAATTTAGAAAGTATTTTGCATTCAACTCATGCAAAACAACTTCCTGGAAACACTTCCTATGCTTCTACTCATTTGGCTTTGACAGTGGAATGTACGTGCAAACCCCAAAGTGGAAGAGGTAAGTCCTATTTCACTGGGTTTCTTATTAGGCAACTTGAGAGACAAGTCCATTTTGCATGAAAGTCTAGGACTGAAACAGTCTTACTCTGGCCACGATGAAGTTTTACAGGATTTAGAGGGACCTTATAGTAGTGCCACTCTTGGCTTCCCTGGTAGCATAGAGAACAGAACTGTCACATTGTCTATCCTAGGCTCCTATAATTCCCCAATTATGACTTTTCTCCTTCCTTTTTGACAAATGAAACAAAAATGAGGTTTGATTAATATTGCTTTCATATTTGTGTGTGTGTAATTTAAGTAAAGGTTTAGGAGGAAGATACACATCCACATTTAATAAATCCTTGTACTGCAGAAAACCAGGGGGAGGGGGAGACAGATAAATCAGAGAAGTGCTGAAACAAAAATCCCTTTTCTGCTAGCTCTCAAAACTCAGGTCTCTAACACTTGGCCTAACAGAGCTATCCCTTAGCTGATGGCACTAGCAGCTAAAGGATGACGTTACTCAGGGATGGTCTACACTACGGGGGCAAATCAATCTAAGATATGCAACTTCAGCTGAAGTCGAAGTATCTTAGATCGAATTACCTACCATCCTCATGGTGCGGGATCAATGTCTGCGGCTCCCCATGTCGACTCCGCTACCGCCGTTCGGGTTGGTGGAGTTCGGGGATCGATAGGAGCTCATTTGGGGATCGATATATTGCGTCTAGATGAGACGTGATATATCGATCCCTGAGAAATCGATTGCTACCCACCGATATGGCGGGTAGTGAAGACGTAGCCTCACACACAAAGCCTTAGACCTTATATGTTACAAGAGGGCTGAACTCCTGCAATACTTTGCCTGACATAGTTCAGAGAATAGGCCATGAGGTTGAGAAGTAAGAGAGCAACGTTTTTATTCTGTGTCTGCTGCTGACTTGCAAAGTGATTTGGGGCATATTACTTTGTCTCCCTGTGCCTCAAGTTCCATATGTGGAAATGGACACAATGATTTCCAAAGCTGGGCAAAGTGCTTCCAAGAGCTAAAGATGAAAGGTGCAGAGCATTATTGGAATAGGGACACTGGGCGTCCAAAATCACAATCTGACTGGACTTGTCTGATATCTCATCATAGGGGAAGGAAGGAAAGGAGGGCATATAGAGCTGAAATACTTAGATTTCTGTAAATTGTTGGACTTTGTACCACACAACATTTTGATTAAGAAACTAAAATGATACAAAATCAGCACAGCACACATTAAGTGGATTAAAATCTGGCTAATTGACAGGTCTCAAAATATCATTGTAAACGGGGACTCATCATAGAGTAGGTGTGGTTCCTGCGGGATCCCATAGAGATTTGTCCTTGGCCATACACTATTTAACATGTTTATCAGTGAACCTAGAAGAAAACATAAAATCATTGCTGATAAAAGTTTGCGGATGACACAAAGCCTGGAGGTATGGTAAATAATGAATCAGATAAATCACTGATATAGAGCAATCTGGATTGCTTGGTAAACTTGGCACAAGCAACCAATATGCATTTTAACATAGCTAAATGTAATATGTGTAAATGTACACATTTAGGACCAATTGATGTAGACCATACTTACTGGATAGGGGACTTTGTCCTGGGAAGCAGTGACTCTGAAAAAGACTTGGGAGTTATGGTGGATAATCAACAGAATATGAGCTCACAGTGTGCTGCTGTGGCCACAAGGGTTAACATAATCCTTGGATGTATAAACAGGCAAATATCAAGTAGGAGTAAGGAAGTTATATTATCTCTTTATTTGGGAATATTGTGTCCAGTTCTGATGTCCATGGTTCAAGGAGGATGTTGAGATGGTTCAGAGAAGAGCCACAAGGATAATTAAAGGATTGGGAAACGTATCTTATAGGGAGAGGAGCTCAATCTATTTAGCTTAATAAAGAGCAGGTTAAGGGGTGACTTGATCACAATTTATATGTATTTACATGGGCAGCGAAACTTTGATAATGGGCTCTTCAGTCTAGCAGTCAGAGGTGCAACATGATCCCATGCCTGGAAGTTGAAGCTAGACAAATTCAGACTGGAAATAAGACATATCTTTTTGACAATGAGAGTAATTAGTCATTGGAGCAACTTACCAAGATCTGTGGCAGGTTCTCCATCACTGTCAAATTTTAAATCAAGATTGTATATTTCTCTAAAAGTTATGTTCTAGTTCAAACAGGAATTAATTCAGAGAAGTTGTATGGCCTGTGTTATGCAAGTAGAACTAGATGGTCATAGTGGTCCCTTCTGACCTTAAAATCAGTGAATCTGTTAATCTCTCCCACCTCAAACTATTCTAATTTATATTGGTTATGGAGCAGATTGAGAATCAGGGAGCCATAATCTGCTCCCTCACGGCCATCCTTCTACTGTGCCAAGAGTTTGGTCCATATTGTACGTATATAGGTTGACTAATGTACTATGTGCTTTTATTTTTGAAGTTTTATTCTATTAATGCTGAGTGCATTTATTCATACTGTAATACTAAGAACAGGCAACTGTTATGTAAGTTTCAGTATATGTATGGTTTATTTTAAGTTTGGCAGACATTGCTTTCTTCCTACCAGCATCACCTCCATCATGCACATGTTTAGTATTAGCCAGCTAGTTTCTTATCTCAGGGTACGTCTACACTGCACGATTATTTCGAATTAGCTTAAACCGATATTACAAAACAGATCTAATAAAATCGGTTTAGCGCGTCCACAGTGGGATCACGAAATTTTGATTGTTTGCGTCCATGGTCCAAAGCTACCATCGATTTCAGGAGCGGTGCACTGTGGGTAGCTGTTCCTCACTATCCCATAGTTCCCACTTCCGGTAGAGCACAGTGCTGATGGGGCAGAAAACATTGCCCCGGTGCTGGGTCAGCCTCACCCTCCCTTTGTGAAGGCAGCAGACAACCCTTTGGCGCCTTTTTCCCGGAGTGCATGAGCAACGCATAGCACAGCAATCATGACCCTGATTGTGATATACCAACGTTTCCTGACCATGTCACACCTCGCGTACTCTCTGCCAGCAGCATTCAGTACACAGAGAGTGACATTTACAGTACTCAAGGAATATTTATTTTACTTCTCTTTCACGTGCTGGGGGGGAAAAGAGACTGATGAGCTGTTCCGTGAACCACGCAAGACACCGTGTATTAAGCTACAGACATGGGCGCTCAGCCAGAATGCAAATAGTTTTCAGAGACTGCTGTGGGACTGGTAGCTGTAGTCCTCATTACCCTCCCTCCCTCATGAGCATCCGTTGAGTCTCTGGCTTCCCGTTACGGTTGTCACGCACCGCTGTGTATCTGGAGTTTATTTTTCAAATGCTTGGCATTTCCTGTTCTTTAACGGATCTCTGATAAAACAGATTTGTCTCACCTACGCGATCAGATCTAGTATCTCCCGTAAGGTTCAATGCAGAGTACTTTTGCATTTGAACTGCATCGCCACCAGTTGATCAGAGCTGGACACGTGAAAGCAGGGAATGTCATTCTAAAGGTCTCGGGGCTTTTCCTGTTTACGGCACTCCGCATCCGAGTTCGATTGCGGACCAGAGCGGTCAGTGGTGCACTGTGGGATACCTCTAGGAGGCCAATAATGTCGATTTCCGTCCACACGAACCCTAATCCGAGTTATCACTTTGAATTTAGCGCTACTCCTCTCGTCTGGGAGGAGTTCTGAAATCGATTTAAGGAGCCGTTTAACTCGATATAATGACGACGTAGTGTGAATGGGTACAGCGTTAAATCGGTATATCAGCCATTAAACCGATTTAAAGTCGCAGTGTAGACCTGGCCTCGGTGCCTTTTATCCAGAGGGGTAGCTGATTGAGAGTATTTCCATGTGTGCACCTTACTCAATTGAATCTCATCTCCAAGACATGCATAGTTGTGATCTGAATGATGTTTGAATCCCAGACGAATAGTTTTCTATATATAAATCCAATATTTATATATTGTTCTGAAATAAACTTGTAATTCACATACCTGTGCTTCACTTCAAAATAAAAGGCTACTTGTATTGACTTCTCTATTTATATCGTTTGTGCAGCCTGCCGGAATGACACTTCTCAGCTCATTTGCAATAATCCATCAGAGTCTTTCTTGGAAAGCAGGAATTTATTTTGGAAAAATAAATTATTTTCTCATGCATATGCTTGACTATTTAAGAGGTGCATTGTTGTTCCTGCCTCGTGATCTACATTCCAATTCTATTTCTCAGGTGTTTGAAGTTTAGTGCCTGTTAGTCATGCCAGTCAAGTAGAAGGGAAAATACACTGAAGTACTCTTAAGTATGCTCTCTGTCCCATAAGATATACTAAAATGACTTACATAGCTGGGTACTCCTAGCTAGCTTGTAATCATTTGGAATACACACCTTTTATTTACGTCACTTATTTAGACTAAGAGTACAAAAATTGATATAATTTCTTTAAATTTTCAATAGAATAAGAGCTATTTGATTATATTATTATTATATATCCCTGTTTTAAATGTCATGTAGAGCTAAGATATTTTTAACTTTAATTAATATTTAGGTACACTAAAATATACACAATTATTATTTTGTGACTTTAATGAATTCGATTTTTCTAGCGCAATTTGAATAGGCAGTTGAACAACCATACACTAAAATACATTAACACCAGGTCATCTGCTTTGCATTTCTAACAATAAGCCCACATTTTCATAAAGGGTAATCTTAAACCACACTTATTTCAGTACTACCAGAACATCTTTATCTTAAATTTCCAAATGTTACAACAGTAGAAGATGGTTAAGAATTAGACAATAATTCTTCATCTCTCAGTGATTTATGGCACAAAGACCTTTCCTTGAGAGACTGTGAGTGTGAGGGGGAAGTGTTTTAAGAGGGCAGCTTTTCCTCTTTCTCTTTATTTACTCAGCAAGACCATCATGTTAGAAAAGGTTGAAGTTTCATGATTGGACATTTGGCTGTGTGTATTCAACACACACACATGCATACATCTTTCTGTATATTGCGCGTGTATACACAGGTATAATATAAAATAAAATGTATATTGTTGGAGTTGTTAAAATAGAGAAATAAAAGGAATGGAAGACTAGGATTTCCATAGTTCATATGAGTTGAATTATTTATTTTTAGTAGCACCCAAAATGTGCTAGATAATTCCCAAAAATAAAAGAAAGCACACTCCTTGTTCCAAAAAACACACATTTTAACCATGGGTAAGTAAACAGCCATAGGAAGAAGGGAAGGAATAAATATACAGTAGTGTTAACAAATACTTGAAATTACACACATGTGAAAGAACAACTCTTTTGTCTTCGGCCTTTGAGTTTATTTGCTAAAAATTTTACTGACTTTGGCTTTGGGATTTTATTTAAGGCTGTAGCTAATACTGATTTAACAGGAAGTACCTTCAAGTTGTTGCTATTATAGTGTGTAACTTTAGCACCCTCATGGCCAAGATGGAGTCCGCTCTGCAGGCAGCTCTGGCCAAGAAAAGTTGCATGCAGGAATGCAGCAGAGAAAGTCTCTTCCACTCCAGGGTCACCTGTTCCAAACCCCTGGGGTGAACTCCCCTTCCCTCTCCCCCCTGTGCCAAACAGTACAATGAATATAGGAAAGGGAAATATTTATTTACAGAGGGATGAAAGGAGAAAAACAAGAGGGAAAAAGATATGAGGAGTGGTAAAAACCTGGGCAGCAGTGACCATGAAATTGTTGAGCTCAGGATCCTGACAAAAGGAAGAAAGAAGAGCAGCAGAATACAGACTCTGGACTTCAGAAAAGCAGACTTTGACCCCCTCAGGGAACTGATGGGCAGGATCTCCTGGGAGGCTAATATGACAGGGAAAGGAGTCCAGGAGAGTTGGCTGTATTTTAAAGAAGCCTTATTGAACAAACCATCCTGATGTGCAGAAGGAATAGCAAATATTGTAGGCAACCAGCTTGTTTTAACAAAGAAAATCTTCAGTGAGCTTAAACACAAAAAGGAAGCTTACAAGAAGTGGAAATTTAGACAGATGACTAGGGAGGAGTATAAAAATATTGCTTGAGCATGTAGGGGTGTAATCAGGAAGGACAATGCACAACTGAAGTTGCAGCTAGCAAGGGATGTGAAGAGTAACAAGAAGGGTTTCTACAGGTATGTTAGCAACAAGAAGGTCATGGAAGGTGTGGGCCTCTTACTGAATGGGCGAGGCAACCTAGTTACAGATGATGTGGAAAAAGCTGACATACTCAATGCTTTTTTTGTCTCGGTCTTCACAGACAAGGTCAGCTCCCAGACTGTTGCACTGGGCAGCGTAGTATGGGGAGGAGGTGAGCTGCCCTCAGTGGTAAAAGAACAGGTTAAGGTCTATTTAGAAAAATTTGACATGCACAAGTCCAAGGGTCCGGATGCAATGCATCTAAGGGTGCTAAGGGAGTTGGCTGATGTGATTGCAGAGCCATTTGCCTTTATGTTTGAAAACTCGTGATGGTCAGGGGAGGTCCCGGATGATTAGAAAAAGGCTAATGTAGTGCCCATCTTTAAAAAAAGGAAGGAGAATCTGGGGAACTACAGCCTCACCTCAGTCCCCAGAAAAATAATGGAACAGGTCCTCAACGAATCCATTTTGCCTTAAATGGGGCCAGGATTCCACTTCAAATAGGTAAATGAAAATAGAAAAATTTACCAAAAACACAAATTGCCTGCCAACCATCAGAGGAGATAACTTAAAAAAAATAAGTGCTAATATTCTGGGGGCTTCCTTTTCCCACACCATTATATCTCCTCCTCTTTCCTTGTTCCATGCCCTTGTTAACTAAGTACTGGACTCTAGTGTCTGGCCCAGGATAAGGAACTATCACTTAATGAAATCACACTGTAGTGCTAAGTAGTAGTGCTTCTGAAAGCCTGCAGTTTGCTCCCTATTAAGAGCATGTAGCGTTCTGCATGGTGCTAGAACCCCAGCACCTTAGGCTCTGAACACAGACCTTTATTACTTTGAGTTTAAAAGGGCACTCTGTTGGTTGATAATATTAGTATGTATTCAACCCATATGCAGACTAGCCATGAGAAAGAGGGACAACAGATTTAATCAGTGTTTTTCAGTGGAGGCTTGTCCCACGTATCTGAGGTGCACTGTACTCCAAATACTCATAACACCATGGATCATCGCTGGAGATTGAAGCTGTGACAATCAGAACCAGAAACCAATTCCATTTCCCAATGAAGTCAACAGGAGTCTTTCCACTGGCTTTACTGGACTTTGGCTCAGACTGGAAGTGAAGGAATTTAACTCAAAAGTAGAGGATCTAGTGAGGTAAATCCTAGGTTCTAGCATCAGTGATCGTTAAACTAAGTAGTTCAGAGCACTCATGTCACAGGAGTTTTTCCCCACATCTCACAATTGTGCCTGAGCACCACATTTGCATGTTCTCATCCACCATAGTGAATAATTGTGCTTGTATTGTGCTGTAATTTTCTGGGAAAATCTGTGACCTAAAAGCTCGTGTTACTCTCTTGTTTTGTTTTATTCAGAATAGCCAGAAACCATTTAAAAAAGGGAAATAAGATGGTCTGCTGTTCATTATGTTCTGTTGCCTTCAGATCAGTGAGTTGAAAGAGCTAAAACCAAGATAAACATTGAGTAATGTCCTAACTCAGCACAGAAGGATGGACTAGATGAGCCCTGATGGTCCCTTCCAGTCTTATAGTCAGAGGTGTAGCGAGCGCCCTCCGTACCTTCCGACCGGAGGGGGCTCTGCAAGGAAGGGGGCCCCTAAAAGTGGCAAAAAAAATGTAAGGTATAACTAGGTAAGTGACATTTATTGACGCTATTGCACAATCCATGTCGGTTTTACTGACAACATGAGTCATATGATACATCATAATGCTATTGGCTACATCAGTTGTCTGTCGGTCAGTTTCGAATTTAGTTGGACCCATTCAAAGAATGTGTATTTGCGTTCATAATGGCAGTCGGCGGATAAATGTTATTAATTAGTTGTTTAGTTTTTATCGTTTCAACAAGAAAAGCGTGCTTTGTAATGTCAAGAAATGTATAACAGCGGAGCTAGTAAACGAAAGGCAGCAAAAGATGCCGAGAAGGAACTTGAGAAAATTCCAAAGTTGTCAACGTATTTTGCGCTGCAATCCAACGTACAGGTACAGGACCATGAAATGGACAGCGCTAGCAGCGACGAATCGTATCCAGAAGTATCCAGAAGTGCTTCAAGTGAGGTCGAAGGTGAAGCCAGTTGTTCTACCAAACAACTGTGACAGATATTCAAGCTGCTGCCGGGAAAGAAGTGTCTGAATCTGAACCACTGACTGATGATCCAAGATTGACCGTCATATATCGGACAGGCAAGTGTGTGACATTGTTGCACGTGGCCCACCGCAGCAGAATGAAAGTTACGAATTTCCATTTAACGAGGAAAGACGGAGGTTCACAAGTACTCATTCTATCGAACCATGGCAAATGGCAAGAAATAAGACGTTCATGGTTAATGTACTCAGTTTCAGAAAGATGCCATTTTTTGTTTTGTTGTAAATTATTTGGCAACAGGCGACATACCGCTACGTCGTGGAACATCTGCTCGAAAGCACTGTCAAAAAGACTTCAGCAGCATGAAATAGGCAAAGGTCATCAGGACGTATGTGAAATGTTTGACTTCGGTCAGGCATAGTAAACCATACATCTATTGACCAACTCGAATTGCAGGCTTTTCTCAAAGAAAGAGATTTCGGAGAATGTTGTCAACGCATGGTTGATGTCGGTATTTTCTTGTCCAAAAGAAACTTGGCATTTCAAGGAGTAATGAAAAACTTGGCGATCCTTCGAATGGCAACTTTTTGGGACTGTTTGAATTGCTTACAAAGTACGATACTGTCCTAAGCGAACTTTTACAGAGGATTAAGAAGGCAGACACATGTCAGTACTTCAGTCCACAGATCCAAACGAGCTGATTCAACTTGTTGCCAATAACATTCAAGAGGCAACATAGCGCAGCTTAAAAAGCAAAATATTATTCAGTTATTTTGGACAGTACCTGACGTGTCACATAAGAACAGATGTCTGTGGTTTACGCTTTGTTGAATGCAACGGTGAAGATGGTGTCAATATTGGTGAAGCGGTTGTTGGTTTCTTAAGTTCATGATCAACTGCGAGGGCTTATTGGAAGCGTCTTGGAAAAGGCAAACAACTTAGGAATAGACATTGCTGACATGAGAGGCCAAGCTTATGATAACGGCGCAAATATGAGAGGAAAGAATAAAGGAGTTCAAGCCCGCATGCTAGAAATAAATGACCGTGCCTTGTATGTACCATGTGGAGCTCACACTTGGAATCTTGTGATCTCAGGCGCAGCAAAGTCATCAAAATATGCCATTGACTTTTTCCGTAAGGGGCCCCGGACATACGTTCGGAGGGGGCCACGTTCTTTGTTGCTACTGCCCTGCCTATAGTTCTATGATTCTATCTTCCAGTTCTATAGCAGTCATTCCAGATGGGGGAAAAAGGTATTTTCTATTGGCTGGAAAGCTGCAGCCTTGTCAAACAGGTTTTCAGCAAATTTTGATCTCTATACATTAAGGCTGACAGACAGGCATCCCAGTTTAGATACTAAAATAGCTTTATGTAGCCATGTATTCCCAGCTGACCTTTAATCACTTTGAGATATACACCTTTTATTTAAGGCATATGAAATGCATATAATTCTTAAATAGTATTAAATGGGCTAAGAGTTATCATTATTATTATTACTACAAAAAAGATTTTATGCTTCTATTTTTAAACTCTGTGTAATTCTGTGATGCTTTGCCATTTAATTAATGTGCCAGTACAATAAAATAACACACAAAATCATTATTTCATGACATTAATGAAGTCTACTTTTCCAGCACAATTTGAATAGGCAATTGAACAACAGTGCACTAAAACACATTAAAACCAGGTCATCTGCTTTGCATTTCTAACAATAAGCCCACACTTCCATGAAGGGTAATCTTAAACCACATTTTTTTTTACAGAACAGCCAGTACATCTTTATCTTAAAATTCCAAATGTTTCAACAATAGAAGATTGTTAAGAACTAGACAATTATTTTTCAGCACCCATTGATTAATGACTTAGTCTATGACACAGAGTGAAAGTGTAGAACAAAGGAGTCCATTATAATAATGCATAGGCATTGAACCATCTTCATTAATAGGGTCTTTTTGGATTCTGCTTAGCATAAAACAAAATACGCCATAAAGAAAGTGAAGTATTAACTTTAAATATCTCTTTAAACTCAATGAAAGGGAGGCCTAAATAGTATTCCTGCAATAGTCTTAAAAATGTTTTGTTTGCTTCTGTTCACACATGCCCTCCAAGTTAGGGTAACTGAGGAAGAGAGCCCAGATTTTAGCATCATCATGGGTGAGATGTATTTTTCAAATAAATTCACAGTTGTTAAAAGTACAATTTTTTTTTCATTTGGGGATACAGTATTTTAGAATTAAAAGCAAGATACAATAATAACATATAGTCAGATTGTTCCATGTCCAGTCACATTAATTAAGTCATAATCCTTACTTCTTTGTGGCTATTGGATGCTGCTACTTAATGTTAATACAGGTATCAGAATATAGGCCCTTAAAACAATTTACTTCTTGTGGTTCAGTCATCTAAAATACCAAATCTGGAATAATCTGGAAATAAATCACGACAATTCAAACCATTTTAAATAGATCAGACAATTCTGCTCTTATTCAGATGCACCCCCATGACGACAGGAGCTCACCACTTGAGCTGTGTTGGCCCTACCTAGCTATTTACACATAGGCTTAACTTTAGTACCGTGAATACTCCTATTGACTTCTGTGGGATTTCTATTCACAGCAGTAAACTTCAGCATATGTGTAAGTGTTTGCAGGATCGAGACCTTACACTAGTTAAATATATTCATTCTTCTTGTTCTGTTACAGCAAAATCCATGACTGATCTCTTCAGACATTAGGATAATTTTTATTTACATATAATAGTTTTGTGCTCAGTTCTGTCCTGACTCTGTGCCCTATGTTTTTAGTAAATATTTTCTCTTGGAGATTCCTCTGAGTCTTCCCAGGCCAGGACCTTTGTTGTTACTTTGACCAATGTTAATGGCAAGGCACTGATAATCCTTTTAGAAACATCTCCAGAGGATCCCTTCTGATATTCCAAATTTCACAATCTCTAGCCTTATGAAACAGGGCAGGATGGATATAGAGTAGGTCAACCTAATGTGACAGCTTCCAAGGAGATTTGGGGAACTGCCAGGGAGCAGGGAGGGGGAAATAGTTTAATGTCACTTCCTATGCTTTTGTGATAGGGGGTCAGAGAGATAATGTTCTCTCCAGTCCAAAGAGGTGAGAGCTTCTGAGGTGGAGGGGAGTTATGGAAGGAAAAGGCTTTACCACCTCTGTCCTTTATGGAAGAGTTGCTTTAAGGCACTTGATTAGTCTATCCAAAGTATGTGAGATCACTTTGGGTGATTTGGAGAGTGATAGGTGGCCAGGAAGGCAATGGAATCCCTGGCCTTTGTAAGGAGGTGGAAAGGATATTGATCATTCTGGAGAGGCAAGGAAATGTTTTAGGAACTGATATGTATGGGAGAGAGAGGAAGGGACTTTTCTCTTATGAGAGTCAGAGACTTACAGAAGTAGGTAATTTTTTTATGGCGAGAGGACGTGTTGTAGATACTACAGGAAGGAGAGTTTTGAAATCTGGATGTTGCAACTATGTCATGTCTATATGAAATTCTTACTACTTTGAGATTAGTGACTGCACTGTTTTTAGCAAGTCAGAATTCTGAGTTTATAGTTGGCAGTCACAGGGAATAAAAGGCATTTTGGCCTGTTTTGGTTTTGACTAGTTTTACTGGGAACTAGTTTTACCCAGGACCCCATTGTGCTAAGCGCAGTACAAACACAACTATAAAATCATTGGTGTCCATATTTAATATGGATTTCATACCAGCTTTTAAAGTATGTTTCCTTCTTGATTTTTAAAATTTTAAGTGCCAGATTGACAAGCCTGGAAACTGTTTATCCACAGAACACACACTTCTGCAGCCTATGCTCTGCTGCCCTGTTTTCCCCACACAGCTTTCCCATCTATAAAGTCAGAGAGTAGATGATTCTGATGCTGATGCAGGGAGAAATCCTGGACATGGGTGAAGCCACTGGTCCTTCAGTAAGGAGCTACAGGAACTTAGTATCATTGATTTAGATACCTAAATACGGAATTTGGTGTCCGACCTTAAGCACTATTGTTGTTATTATTATACTATGAATTGGGGTCAAACAAGAACAAGTGCCTATTATGGCAGGCACTGAGCAATCATAAAGTAATAGGTGGTCCCTGCCCCCCAAAGACTTACAGTCTAAGTATATATGACAGTCACTTAGGGGAAAAGAGGTATAACATATAAGCAGAGTAATCAGAGTGATAATTTGCCAAACAATAGTTTTGAAAAGATTTTCATCTTATACACAATTGTTCTAGACTCTAACATAGAAACTGGTTCCAATTGATGATGTTTTTATTTTAGTTTCATTTGGGTAAGGAACAGCCACAGAGCATTTTGATTTTCTGACACCAGTTTCATTTGGTATTATGTCATGTACTGTACAATACTGTATATCTAAGAATAGTAATTACTGTTATTTTTGTTATCTAGACAGTTCTAACAATGTTTTGATGAACTGTTTTTTGTTGTTTGTTTCTTTTTTGCTTTGATTGCACCCATTTAAATAAGTGTAACTGATAAAATATTTACTGACAGCTTACCTGACAAGGACATACATGGTTCAAAAAACATGAGTCACTGTGTAATTTGTACATATTTAATAACATTAATTTGTTGGTCAGTGTTTAACAGCATAATGTTATATTATGCATTCTGTTAGCTTATTCAGAAACAGTCATGCTATATCTTCTAAATTATCAATTGGGTAAAAAAATAACTAAAACATTCCCCAACTTTATTAGCTTGCAACTGATGCAGAATAAAATTAACATTAATTAAAATGTATTGGTATCACAGAGCAACCCATTATTTTGGACATGAATACAAAAGAAAATGCATTTTGCTGCAAAAGTTTTATTTTCTTTTTATACTCCCTCAAATGCAGTAATTAAATTGTTTTTAAAATAGCAGAGAAGCTCATTGTCATGGGTAACTCTGCACTCTTTCCTCAACTGTTTTGGTAGTTATTGTTCTGAGCAGATGTCTTTTAGATTTAGATTTTCTTTTCTGTTCTGTTCTTTTCTTTTCCATGGCCCCATACTCTATAGATGCACGTGCGTAATTTTGCTCTCATTTGAATCCTTTGTGCTCCAGGAGTCTACTTATATAAGCAAGATAAATTTGGTCTCAGGTGTTCACAGGATTGACACCTGTGTCTGTACATACCACATTAGTACAGGGCAAAATGGGAAAGGTTCAGTTCTGATAAGTAAAATCAAGTTCAGATGCTTCTCTCTACTATCCCAACTGCTTAAGGTAAGACTGGCATTGTTACAAGAATTCAGGTATTCACCAACTCAGGTACATCTGAATGTGGCTCAAGACATGTCTCTCTTCTGGTATTTTGGTCCTTCTTTTTCCACTCTAGTCTGATCAGCACTGAAAAACAATGGATCTTTGTAAACCTTAATCTTGGTTTTATATACATTTTATTTAAATTTTGATTAGTTCTTGTCCTTCTCAAGCTAGTCCTGTCTTTAGTACATACTAGAAATAGACTTAAACTGAATTTAAAACATTGTGAGCTTTAGGGTGTTTCAGATCTGAGTCTGTATCCAGGTTTGAACTTGTGACTATCTCCAGTAGATACTCTTGGCATAGAATCATAGATCATTAGGGACCTCAAAAGATCATCTAAGTCCAACCCCCTGCTCAAAGCAGGATTAATTCCCAAATGGCTCCCTGAAGGATTGAACTCACAACCCTAGGTTTAGCAAGCGGATCCTCAAACCACTGAGCTATACCTCCCCCCCTTAGCAAGTTGTAACTAAAAGGCATTTCCAATAGGAACTGCATCTTATGTATATTTTGTATGGAATGTACGCAGGTGCAAGGTCATGCTATCATGTTTTGCTTTCATTTTTGTGGTCAACAGTACAGTCAAAGTGCATAGTACAGGTTGATCCTAGACAGCAGCCAGCATCCTCACAGTGCCCCGATCCAAACCTTGAGGGGCTACTTCTGTATCCAGTCTCTATCTCCATTTGATCCTCACTTCTTTGCTAATGCTGCCAAACAGTCTCTCATTTAGTGAGACTTAATTTTGAAGCTGTTGGGGAAAGCTGTTGCCTTTGTGTTGAGGTGCAGCCTTTGACATTTTACAACATTTCTCTACTATCTAGAAATAGGCTAGTTGAACAACAGCAAGAGCCACACTCAAAAGAGCTGACCCAGGCATGTGTACTTTGATTTCAGCACCTTCAAATCTTAATGAAAGACAGAATTGCCCTGAAATCTTTGTTTCACTGTGTCTGAAGATTCCTCCTGTCTTTCACCAAGTTACAAAAGAAGCTTTTCTTCTTATGCATTCAGATTCACTACAGATGACCTACTTCTGCAAGCTGTCTATGCCTCCTCTTCCAGAATGTTCTCCTCCTGACACAGTTCAGAGCAGGTGTCAAGAGGATACCCTTACCTGGTGCCCTTATTCTTCTTTTGTTTATTTTCATAGTAGGCAGAGGAAGGCAGAGATTTTTTGTCTTGGTCTATCAACCTAAACCAGCTTATGTTATCTGAATTATTGAATAGATGCAGGCAGCAGGGCTTTATTATTTTTTTCTATTGCAATAGCACCTAGAGATCCCCAAAAGATTGGGACTCAGCTGTGCTAGTTGTTGTATAAATGTAGCAGAAGAGACAGTCTCTGACTCATAAATTTGCAATCTAAATTTTAATCCTTATTGATTGACTTATACATTTTAAGATGAGAAGGGACCACTGTGGTAATGTAGTGTGGCCTCCTCCATAGCACCAGCCAAAGACCCTCACACAGCAATTTCTGCATCAAGCCCATAATTTCTATTTGAGTTACAGCATATCCTTTAAAAAGATTTTTAGTCTTGACCTACAGACTTCAAATGATGGAAAATTCTATTGCTCTCCTACTGTGTATTTCAAATTATCCCAATACATAATTGCAATATGCTTTATTTAGCACTAAAACCACCATATACTAAAAGGGAGGAATACGCTTGTAAAACAAGCAATGCTGAAAGAAACTAGAGGTGATGGTGCACAAGTGATGGAAACTAGAGGTGATGGTGTAGTCATGGGCTTACAGTCTGATGTGACAGTAAAAAAAGGCTAGTGCTATTTCGGGTAGCATATGAAGAGGCGTCACACAGCAAAAGAGGAAGCTTACATCACAGGACTTGGTGTCAAAAGTTCAGGAGTTTAGTTACCGTTCTGACACGTAATTCCTGAGTGACTTTGAGCAGGTCATTCAGGGCCTTTGTGGTGGGGGGAATAATACACGTAGGTATTACTAGAAGTCAGCCGAATGAAATATAACATGGGATATTTATGCTGAATGTAAGGGAAAAAATTCTTCATGGTGAAATGTATCAAGCTATGGAATAAGGAAAAAGGTGGAAAGCCAATTATTTGGGACATTAAAACTAGACTGACAAAAATTCTGGTATTATACAATAGGAAACAATACTGCACTGGCAGATAGATTGAATGACTGAGCTAATAGGTAGACCTGCTGGCCATAACTCCTGTTTACTTCAGTAGGATCAGAATTGGCAATTAGCAGGCTATGAGAGGGCAGCCATTTGAGGGAGACATGATCCCACATCACAAAGCCAGTGTATCAGGCATGAATATTTTTATTTTCTTTATTAAAAAAAAAATTAAAACAACATTGGAAAGCCAATAGAAACAAAGATGTCTTGTCTATGTTTGGTCAATTCATTTCACATTTGCTTGTGTGTGAGAGAGAGCGGGCAAGCAATTTTTACCCCTTTCCAGTAGACTAGTTAGAGTTTGAATAGAATCTGAATCTCTGAAATAAAAGGCTGATGTGTTATCCTCCAACAAGTAGAATCAGGACATGATAGGAAATTCTCAGATTACTCCTGTTTTGTTTGGAATACATGCCTAACAAAAAAACCAAGCAAACTGTAAACCAGTTCACAAAATCCTTATAATTTTGGGCCATATCCTAATACAATAACTACATTTGACCTTAGCAGCTTTACCCAGCACAAGCAAACAAGTCTTGAATTATTGCTCTCCTGCAACGTAACAATTCCATTGCTATGACCCCTGGTGTCTTGCAAAATACAGTAGAACAATAATTGTCAATCCTTCCTATACAATGTGTTACATTTGACAGAGGTTAGCATTAGCTACCTGACCTTTGGCTGGTACTCAAAGAGGTAATATCTCTTCTCCAGTTCAAGTGATAAAATGTTAAACAGAATCAGTTTTGGCCACACTTTTCTGCAGATAGAGACAAAACCAATTTTTACACTAAAGCATGCTTTTAACAGACTGAAAATAGATGACAATATTTCTCAAACTACATTGGTAAAGACACTATTTAAATGTCACAAGTTTAATTTTTCTTAAGAAAAGTGATGTAATTCTTCTTTCCAATTTGTGATATGATTAATTTAACAAAACTTTGAAGTATACAGGCAATGAAGGAGTTTGTTACAGGTCTTATATGAGTAATGCATAAAGAAAAAAAGGAAGACTGAGGCCAGGTCTACACTGCGACTTTAAATCGGTTTAATGGCCGATATACCGATTTAACGCTGTACCCGTTCACACGACGTCGTCATTAATATCGAGTTAAATTGGCTCACTTTAAATGGATTTCAGAACTCCTCCCAGACGAGAGGAGTAGCGCTATAAATTCGAGTGATAACTCGGATTAGGGTTCGGTGTGGACGGAAATCGACATTTATTGGCCTCCTAGAGGTATCCCACAGTGCACACGACCGCTCTGGTCCGCAATCCGAACTCGGATGCGGAGTGCGGTAAACAGGAAAAAGCCCCGAGACTTTAGAATGACATTCCTTCTTCACGTGTCCAGCTCTGATCATCACGGGTGGCGATGCATGCTATCAATGCAAAAGTAGCTCCTGCATTGAACCTTTACGGAGATACTAATCTGATCGCTGTATGGTGAGACAAATCTGTTTTTTTATCAGAGCTCCATTAAAGACAGGAAATGCCAAAGCGTTGAAAAAAAACTCCAGGATACACAGCGGTGCGTGACAACGTAACGGGAAGCCAGAGACTCAAACGGATGCTCATGGAGGGAGGAGGGGGTGATGAGACTACAAGCTACCAGTCTCCACAGCAGTCTCTTGAAAACTATTTGCATTCTTGGCTGAGCGCCCAATGTCTGTAGCTTAATACACGGTGTTCTTGCGTGGTTCACGGAACAGCTCGTCAGTCTCTTCTCCCCCCCCCCCCCAGCACGTGAAAGAGAAGTAAAATAATAATTCTTTGAGTACTGTAATTGTCACCCTCTGTGTACTGAATGCTGCTGGCAGAGTGTACGCGAGGTGTGACAACGGTCAGGATTACCGTTTGTGATTCAGGGTCCTGATGCTTCTGCTATGTGTTTGCTCAATGCACTCCGGGAAAAGGCGCCAAAGGGTTGTCTGCTGCCTTCACAAGGGAGGGGTGAGGCTTACAGCACCACCCGGGGCAATGTTTTCTGCCCATTAGGCACTATGCTCTCAACCCGGAAGTGGGAACTATGGGATAGCTGAGGAACAGCTACCCACAGTGCACCGCTCCTGAAATCGATGGTAGCTTTGGACCATGGATGCAAACAATCGATTTCGTGATCCCACTGTAGACGCGCTAAACCGATTTTATTAGATCTGTTTTGTGATATCGGTTTAAGCTCATTCGAAATAATCATGCAGTGTAGACGTACCCTGATTCGTATAGATTCACTGTCGGCTTGTGAGAACATAATCAGACAGGGAAAGAAAATACATAAGCATGGGGGGATGCACCTTCTTTTGGACTGTGCAAGGGCTATTGACAAGGTCAGCATTTGCAGTTTCCGTTCCAGGCTCTGAAGGGTAGTGTGTTGTAGTGGGCACACACTTTTCTATCTATCCCCTCTCCTCCCAAGTTTGACCCCCTTCTGCTCCTTCCCCTCCAACCTGTCTCTGTCCCACTCCTATCTCTTCCTCGGTCCCATTCTCCTTGCCTACCCAGTCCCAGTCTCCACTTCTCAGGCTTCTCATCTCAGTCTCCTTGCCCCACCAGTCCTTGTCTCTCCTTCTGAGCTTGTTGACCAAGTACCAATCACTCCTGATTTCCATTCTCTCTCTTCCCCACACCCGGTCCCAGTCTTATGGCCCAGCAAGTCTCTTTCCCCCTCACCCAGCTCCTCATCTGATCTGTCTCTCCTCTACTCTCCACTGGCTCACAGTCTTTCTCCCCAGGCTCCTCATTCAGTCTCAGTCTCCCCCACATGCACATCCTCTCAGGCCACTTGTCCCAATCTTTTTGCCTGCTCCATGGCTCCTTTTCAGATTTCTCTCTCCTCCTCCTCCATTCCCACCACCTGCTCCTAGTCCCAGTCTCCTTGTGCAGCCAGTCCCAATCTCCCTCGCCCATCTCATCCAACCTCAGTGCTTCCACAGCCACATGGCTGCAAGTCCTCCTTCCCTTTTCTCTCATCTGCTCCCAGTTCCAGCCTCCCTGCCCAATCAGTCCCAGTCATGCCTCCCACTCTCAAGTCTCACCAGACTCCTTGTTCCAATGTACTCCTCTTCTCTCCTCCGTTGTCTGCCTTTTGTCCCCTTTTCGTTCAGATCAGATGACTTCCTCCTCCATGCAGCTTGGGCAATAGCAAGTGGGGGTGGCAGGAACGGGGGAGGAATTTTTCAAAATAATTCAGTTTGAGGCACAGAAACCTCAACCCAAATGATTACAGTGTGGCAAAGTTATACACAAGTTTATAACGGGAAGTATCCGATGACTTGAAAAACAGGCAGTGCTCCAGCCTCATCAATAATAATACATGTATAAAAGTACATGGTTGTGGAGAAAAGCTGGGAAACACGATCTAGGGGTACCGTAAAGCTTCAAAAATCAGAACGTAAGGAAAAGGAATGCAAAATATGTTGGTTTGTTTTAAATCTCATTATTTTTAACCCAATCTAATGTTATAAAATCTATTATCTTGCTTGCTTTTATTTATTAATTTTCTGGGGAGACACCTCAAGTAAATTTTTTTTTTTAATCAATGAAACAAAATGCTTCTCTTTAAAGTATTTTTATTTCAAGTCTTCATAAACATATTTTCCATTTTAGGTTGATATCCTTCTCTAGCCCCTACTTGTTAAACTTTCAAATGAGTACCTTTGTGCTTTGTTCTTGCTTCCCTTTATGCTTAGGAGCTCCCTGTAAACATCCGCAAAGCTATCTCATTATCCCCCATAAAACTCTCTTGTACTGTGATGCCTACACAACACTTCACAACAGCTTGGCGCTTGTGTGCTGAGACCCCTGTCTGTCATGCTGACCAGTAGTGTCTTATTGTTTCCTTGTGCTTCCCTGTCTGTTGTATCCACCTGTTATCTCTTGTCTTACACTTAGATTGTAAGCTGTTTGGCGCCTGGTCTATCTATTTTTTGTGCTTCTAACACCCATTGAAGTCAGTGGAAAGACTCAGATTTCAGTGGGGGTTGGATCAAGTCTTCATTGAATGGTAAACATGCCTAATATAGAAACCAGCCTAAGCAGAAGAATAGCTGTTATGGGTACTTTGCCTTAAAAGAGCTTTGGATCAGGCCAGATGTAAAGTAGCAGTTGTTATGGCAATTACTCACATTTCTTACTGAATGATTCTGGTCTTGTATTCATGTGTTTAATTCCTATTGACAGCAGGCCCTTAGTAATACAATAAATTGTAATACATGATCTATGCACTGTATTTGCTTGTATATGCATGCCCAGTCCTACCACATGACAAGCACCATCAGCTCATATCATGGGTAAGAGGGACTTGAAAGCATTTAGCATCAAGCAAGAGGAACATTTCACCTTGCAGGATTGGGTTTTAAAAGTAATAACATGTCTGGGGTATTACAACTTCAGTATTGTAGAAACCAACATATTTGTCTATTCTTTTTTGATCATGTGTTTTTATTTTGTTCTTGGACCTTGCCCTGTTGAAGATCTGGGGAATGTGAATGCACAATACTGTTACACTGAAGGTTGGATGAAATCTTGTTGAAGTTGGTCAGTGTCACAGCCACCCTTCATTCAGGATAAATGTAAGAAGTGGTCAGCTCCTTTTTAGAGCAAGATAAATGAAACGATAGGAGCCACCACTCAAATGGACCACATGCAAGGCCAGTCAGAAGCTGAGCTATGTGCACAGAGGGGTTTCCCTGGGGACTGAATGCAAACATAGGAGGCTGGATAGTGTTTGTGGAAAGGTGTTCGTCTGTGTGCAGAAGCAGCTAGAGAACAAGCGGAAAGAAAGCCAGGAGACATCACAAGAAGCACCTGTAAAGTGACCATGAGAAAAAACCAAGAGAGAGGGATTTTGGGGTAGAGAGCTATCTGGAAAGAGATTTGGAATCGTGAGCACAGAAATGATGTCCTGTTGTTTGAATCCTGCTACGTTCAGTGAAACAGAACTTTGATGTAATCCTATTTATTTACATAGAATGTACACACAGAAATTCCTGACTCCACCCTCAGTTTCTCCTCTTAAAGGTAACAACCACAAGACCACAAATATTGGCTAAGTGCTTGGATTGAAAAGGGGTAGCATTATTAATGAACATTTGGTGCCACTTAAGGCATGGGAGAGAGGTTGGTAGTCAACAAAAGATATAACCTGTCTTTTTTCGCAATAAGTTTCAAGAAAATTATGCAAAAAACAAAATAACTATTTTCATTTTCAATTAAATGGGCAGCTGGAAATTATAATTTTGGATAGTTATTTCATTTCTTTTATTTGTTATATGTTTGAAGGCATTTATACAATTTAGGTCAGGGATTGAAAACCTTTGGCATGTGGACCACCAGGCATGTGGCACATGGCCCTGGTAGGCCGGGCCAGTTTGTTTAGCTGCCATGTCAGCAGGTTCGGCTGAACACAGTTCCCATAGTTCACCACTCCAGGCCAATGGGAGCTGCCAGAAGCTGCGCAGACCAAGGGATGTGCTGGCCGCTGCTTCCCACAGCCCCTATGGGACTGGAAAAGTGAACCGCAGCCAGTGGGAGCTGTTATCAGCCAAACTTGCGGACATGACAGGTAAACAGACTGGCCCAGCCTGCCAGGGAGCTTACCCTGGCGGGCTGTGTGCCAAAGATTGCCGATCTGTTTTAGGTGCATTTATTTTCTTCTACAAATAAAGAAGATATTCCTAGAAATAGGAACTATTTTATGGAGGTACTATGGCTTGTATTATGCAGGAGGTCAGACTAAATGATCACAATGGTCCCTTTTAGCCTTGGAATCTATGAACGAGAAACCTTTTTTCCATGGTCTGTGCTTGGTATCAAAAAGCAACCTCCCATTGTGTGCACAAAACTTTACAAGCACAGGAACTCCTGCACGTGCGCCCTTGGTCTAACACATGTAAATTTTGATCATCCATGTGTACATAACGAATAAGTGTGCTAGTATTTATGCTAGAAAAGTGTGTACACAGATTTGTCATGGGCAAATTTGCACACACGCAAAAGGATACCCCTTTGAAAAGCCTGAAACAGAAAAGGTATTAACCAACAGAGGTAAGTGTGCACAATTTAATGACAGATGAACTATAAAAAAGCTTAAGAGTTTGGGTTTTATTCAGCAAAGCCCTCAGATACTCAGCCATTTATCTAAAGCATGTCCAGACTATCTGCACTTCTTGAGCCTGCAAAGCTGAACTGGAAATTGGACAAGACAGGCTTTTCTGAGAGATGTCTTGTCTTTCCTGTTTCTGATTTAGACAGCTAGACCGTGATACCATCTTTCTTTATGCTATTTTGGCACTTCAGTTAGCAGTCCTGACTGAAACTGGGAAGTGCAGCAATGCACAGAAATTATAATGGAAGCCTGGGATTAATCTGGGGGAGCATTCTATTTTACTGTAACCAGAGCACTATCTTTTTTTCATAGAGCCAGATCCTATACCCATTATGTATTCTGGGTAACCAGGCTCTGCTCCAAAATCCTTTCTCCCACTCTGCTATGGAGCAATAAGAAAGCTGCTCTACAGCCTTTACTGCAGTCTCATGGCTGTCATTCTCCCACATTGCTGCAGTCCTCTGTAGGGGGAATGACTAGCGGATTTCTGTGTTTGTTGATTCCGCAGCCTTGATCCATTTCTCCCATGACACATCTCCAAAAAATGGATGCCTAGATTTTAAGGGCAGAAGGCACTATAATAATCAACTAGTTTGACCTCCTGCATCACACAGGCCAAAGAACTTTACTCAATAATTTCTGCATCAATCCTATAACATATCTTTTAGAAAGAGATCCAGTCTTGACTTAAACAAGAACAATCCTGTGAACTTGTCCAAAGCAAGCTCTGTGCCATATCACTGGGAAAGCTTCTCAAATCCTATAACCTTGTGCAATGCATCTATCCTGGTTCTGCTGAATCTGTGGGTCAACCAGGCCAAAGAAGAAAAGAGGTCCTGCTTTTTAGAAAAGAAAGGAATGAACAGCCTGGATTTACTTTTCTTGAATTAATTTAAATTTGTAGCTAGAACTATCAGTAAGAAAACTAATTACATTTGAATTTTTTTTTTTAATGGTGAGACCATACAACTACTGTAACTGATTGAAAACTAAGTCACAAAATAAATACTGATCTACACCTACAGTTCACTAGTAAAGAAATTGAGAAAGTGGCCCATTTAATGTATGTTTTAAGTAAATGAGACAAATATACATTCTTATGGCTAAGATGGGTGAAGAAAACTATAAAAAGGAACACTTGACATTTGGAAGGGTGGGAAAAAATATAAATGGCAGAAAGTATTGATCTCTGATAATGAAATATCAACTAAGTTCACAGAATGCTTTATGTTACCTCCTCCACTTTGATCAGATTCTAATGTTAAATTTAATCTGTAAAGCTATAAGTGGGACTCAGACAAAAAAACTCAAAGACCTGAGGTTGTTGAAAATAACTGCTGATGCTTGATTCAAATGTCAGAACAAAATTACAGAAAGGTGCCTCTGACCACTGTATTCCAAAATGAAATGGAAAATCAATGGATACTTTCTCCCCAGGTATTTTAAGGGGATAATATTCTGTATAAAAACTGTATGTAGCAAACAGCCGCATATATTCATATTTGTTGGATAACCATAAATTATAAATACTAAATAATGCTCACATATCTCCTGTGAGCTCCTGGGGCCTATTATCTTTGATCCTTTTGCTTTCTGAAAGAAAAGACATGTTAAGCTCCCTACAACGTACATATTTGGTAGGGAGGAAACACAAAAGGTTTTAACAAAACATTGAGTTTTTACGGTTCCCTTTATGGGACTGGTCCAGATGTTTGGGGTTGTTTAAATGGTAGCCCTCTCAATTCCTAACAAAACAGAGTGTTGGTATTTTCCTTGGTATCTTGTCCACTTGGGAGGTGGTCACTGACACTATAGATCAGCTGTTAACAGTGCGAATTGCATTGTAATGCAGAACAAATGAGGGTTGCATACATGCCCTCCTGGTATTTAGCAAGGCACCGCTGCCACTTACAATTACAAAGGACAACAGCAAGAGACACTTCAGCAGCAGGAAAGCATGACCTGAGAGCTGCAGCTCATTTTGCACTGCACTTACTCAATACAGCACTGCCCTATAATTTCCTATAGCATTGTTATCTGTTAGCCGTTTACACAGTTACACCTTCATTATGTCCCCAGTTGCCAACATCAGCTGCTTGTCACATCTATTGATTGCACTCAAACTGCAATTTACATGGATCACTTGGGACTGTCTTCAGAAAAACTGATATCCCTTCAAATAAGTCTGCAGCTTTCTACCAGGTACCTCTAAGGCACAACAAAATGTCCTGTGGAAACCAATGTGACTTTAAGCAGCGCCAGCAGCAAGTATGCCAACATTTGTCAAAATCCAGGCTGCTCCTTGCTCCCGCTAAATGTCAAGGTGTCATTCTCTTCTTGCTATGTGGTATATTAATTGTGAAGTTGCTTAAGGCCATGAAAGGTCAGCAAGGTTATCAAGCATGTGGTCTGTAAACTTCCTATCTGCCATCAACAATAATGTGACTAACTTATTCAAGTAATCTGGGTAAAGAATTAAATGCAAATTATATCGTTACAAAGAGAAAAAAGCCCAAGTGTTGAACTGCTGTTATTAGTTGTTTGTATTTCAGTAGCACCTAAAGAATCCCATCAAGTATCAGGTCCCCGTTATGCTAGGCATTGTACATACACCGAACAAAAAGTCAAATCCTGCTCTAAAAAATCTTATACCTGAAGTACTGGATGCATTCAGGCGGTTGTGATTGCCACCAATGTATCTCCAAGAAATTCAGTATTCAGATGTGTGTGTCATTTACTTTGTTTTCATATATAGCACTATTGTGTGCAATAACTTAGGGGTTTCAGGAGAGACAGAGGCATAAGGAATGTAAAGGAAAAACAATCTTTGGCAAATCTCAGTAAGTATTGCATTATCTTGTGTATTTCCCTCCCGTAATCAAAGTGCAAGTACAACAGAATAAGTATACAAGTTTGATTTCTGAATCTGAGGGTGTCCCACACTACAACCAGATAAAGTGCTGACTGTCACTAGGTGAACAAGTGATCAAGATACTATTGCATGTCTCAGATGTGATGCTTGTTCTGAATCTGTAATACACTTTGCATAATGTATGTTCACACTGGTAGAGTTGCAGGTATTTCACTAGTAGCCTAAGAGACATAATTTCTGAAGCTGCTCATATTAAAAACAATGTCAAAACTCCTGTTGTCTTCAACTGGAAAGAGGATCAAGTCTATACATGGTAAGCAAATGAAGATATATGCCAAAAGCACTCTTTAAAAGATTGCATTAACAAACCACTATGACACATGAATTACAAGTGTATTAGGAGGTAGGAAACTGAGAGCTGTTTTAAAGGCTAGTGATTCACTTGCCTTCTCCCTCTTGCACTATATATTTCAATGAGTGTATTGTGAGATTTAGATTCCATAAGGACTAGGAGGAATCTGATGTGTCTGACCCTAACAAAATCCTCACCAAACTGCCAAGCAGGCAATAGACGGTGTAGGCAACTACATAAACCTTTTCAAATCATCTCTACAAGGATGGAGTGCTGATAAAAGTTTGCAGTGAAATGTTCCTGAAATTATCTGTGATGGAGTAAAATCATGCACCGTTTTGCAAGGGACATTGAATCAATGCCTATTACTAACCGGTAAAATGTTAAAATCTTTCAGTTGTTATAGTAAGAACAGAATGCGAGGGAGGAAGATTATAGTGAGCCTGGTAAATTTTAACATATGAGATTACAATCAAATAAATTCATCCTAACAGTCTGGACTGTTTTGAACAGCACAGATATATTCCTGACATGTCGCCATCCCTTCCTTTCAATTTATTACATTGATTAACACACTGAACCATTAATTCCATCTGTGTTTTGTTTTCTGCTTTTTCTTCATGCTGTCACACATAGCTCTGGGGATATGACATTAGTGGTTAAGAACGTCAGCGCTTGCAGGGAAAAAAGGCCCAATCCTGCTAAAATTGAGATCAGTGAGAGTCTTGCCATCATATTTAATAGGAACAGGATCAGGGACAAAGATCTAAAAATATTAACCCTTAGAACAGGATTAGTTTAATTCTCAAAAAGGGCAATGAGAACAAACATACTCCAATGTAGCTTTAAGTAATTATACTTTTTTTAAAAAGGTAGTATATTAAGGACTCATCTTTCAAAAATTAGAAAAAAAAAGTCTACGTTAAATGTGAATGATAGTAATACATTATGTAGTGGATCATGGTGGATTATAGTAAGCCATTACTTCTGAATTCCTGCACAAATATATTGGTAAAGTATTATACTTCTATTCCCATTCAGAAGGTCATGAAAGTCATCAAATACTGAACCTGGACACTTTCACTGTTCGTGCATTATACAACAGCACTGTGCTGCTTTAAAAATTTACAGCTGAGGTCAAGGCCAAAGGAATCAAATAAGCCCATGCAAGTAGTAGAGTATAAAGAATTATGATGAGGGGTCAGTTATGACAGTTGTACTGTATAATGCCAGCAGGCTAAACATGGGCTAGCTGTTTATGAGGTCCCATCTAGCTGATATTAAACATCACTTCCTGAACTGTGCCAGGCAAATTTTTAAAAGTAAAAAAGGTCAAAAAATCCACCTTGGTAATCAGTAATATTTGATGAATGTGCATGTGTTGGGAGTGAAATCTTAGCCCCACTGGTCAATGTCAAAGCTCCCATTGACTTCAGTGGAGCTAGAACTTCACCTTGTGTATATGAACAGAGCAACACAGACAGATAAAAAAAAAAATACAGGGAAAAATATTGTAGGAACTACTGAGGGCCTGACTGGGCTTTGAATCAAGCCCTCAGTAAGAGACATATTTTCCATCCAAATTCCCTTCCAGTCTCAAGGAAGCCAAGAGATTTTCATCACCTTTCTATCACAGCGTGATTAAGCATGCATCCAATACTGTAAATGTTGTCCAAAATTATGTTTTTTTCAATATTTGTAGGTTTTACCTGAAAGTTTTTATGAGTTATTTAAATCGAAGAACAATGGTGAAGATAAAAGAGCAGAAGATCTTTTTCACTGTTTGCTGAAACTAATAATTCAGTGACATAGGTGATGATGTAGTGAGTCAGCAAACATGAAATATTTCTTTGTTCTGCTATTTTTTTTCCCACCCAGTGCCTCTGATTGTCAACAGGAAAACATAAAATAAATTTTCAAATTCTAAATAAGGCGCCTGTAGGTATGATCCTAATACATCTCCTTGCTGAAAAATTGAAGAAAATTAAGTCAAGCATTGATGTAGAATTAATTTTTCTTGAAAGAGTTTAGCTTGGAATCCTAGGCATTTAAGAAAGATGATACTAATGAAATTGATTCAGTACCAGGGTAAAATGACTAGAGTCATGTTGCACTGAAAGATTTTTGGTTTTAGGGGTTTGTGGGAAGTTGTTATTGTTTCCATTAATTTAGATTCACACCCTTTTTTGTCTTGCTTTGAGTTTGGAGTTCTAACAACCTCAAAAAAAAAAAAAGAAAGAAAGAAGAGAAAAAGACAATTTGTTTTGCTGATGGAAGCATTTAGTGGTACCTGATGTCAGAGCACTTTGTGATAAGAGTAAATATAACTGAGTTTAAGAAACTCTGAAAAATTAGAGATAGGCCTGAGACAAAATTCAAATTCAGATTCAGATTCAAATCCTCCCTTGCTGCCAACCTGGGAAGAGTTCATCCCCAGAGATTTGAAAATATGCAGCAGGTAAAGAAATGTTAATTATTTTAAAATAAATGGTGTCAGCTTCACTAAGGTTCTTTCTGATACTTGTGCATTGGTAGCTGGCTGTCATTATCTCAGTGTAAAACTGTGATTTATCACGGGTTTGACGTAGACTTTGTTACGGGCTGAATGCTGATCCAGTGAACAAAGCTCAACTAAAAGAAGTTTGGATAAAGGCGGTGAGGAAAGAATCCTCAGCCCAATGTAAACTTCAGCCTCCTACTTTAGCCTAGGAGATGGACACAGGCCTCTATACAACCAGCAAGCCATTGCAGCGCATTCACTAGCCATGTCTGGGGCCCTTCCACATCCCGTTTCTCCTCTGGAAATAGAGACCAGGATTCTCTATTGAATAATGTTATTTATGTGGTTTTAAAATAAAATGTAAGGCTTCCCTCCAATTATTGAGTTTTGGTTAAGGTGATTGATCAGGTTTCAGGGAAGTGTCTTTGAAGTCACCTGGAATTTTCAGGTGATTTGTTCCCTCTCACTCTGACTTTTGGAGCAGGTATGACATGGAGCTGGATTAGTCTTGTTACTTGATGATCTGCTTTTGTCCATGCACAGAAGGTAAGTGTCCTGTTTCATTATTTTAGACCCATCGTCAGCCTTTGATACTGCTGGGATCTTGCTGACCTGAGGCCACGTCTACACTACGGGATAATATCGAATTAGCTAAAATCAGTTTTATAAAACTGATATTATAAATTCAATTTCATGCAGCCACACTAGGCACAGTAATTCAACATTGTGCATCCATGGTCCGAGGCTAACGTCGATTTCTGAAGCGTTGCATTGTGGGTAGCTCTTCCGTAGCTATCCCATAGTTCCCGCAGTCTCCCCCGCCCCTTGGAATTCTGGGTTGAATCATTATTGTCAGCGGGTGGGTTTGGGTAAAATGCGTCAGTCATTCCTCCTCGGGAAAACATCAGCTGAGCAATCTATTTCGCGCCATTTTCCCTGATCCGCCATGGCAGACGCCAATAGCAAGGCAAACCATGGAGCCCCGGTCAGCTTTTTTTTTCCGGCATTCCGTATGTGTACTGGAATGCCGTGGACAGAGAGGCGATACGCAGCGCTACACAGCAAGCATTCACTTGCTTTTGCATGATAGTAAAAAAAAAAAAAAAAAAAGGAAATGGGGGTTTACCCAGTCGTTCTGTACCAATCTACTGCTGGAGAAAACTGTCAATGAAAATGACGGTTACTCTCCCTCTGTACTGTCCCGCTGCTATCGTGAGTGCCCCTGGCTGAAATCGGCCGGTGGAGCGCAAATGCAAAAAGCAAAATTGGGACTAACTCCCTGAGTCAACTCCCTCCTTATGGTTTGTAAAAATAGAGTCAGTCCTGCCTAGAATATGGGGCAAGTGTAAGCTGAGGACTGTGTATCAGAGAGCACAGAGCTGCTTCTGTGTCAGTATTCCACAGGGGGTGCCCCTGCAACACATCCACCTGTGCTTCCCTCCTCACCCCCAACTTGCTGGGCTACTGTGAGTGTCCCCCCCCGCCCATTTCTGTCATAAGTTATAAAGAATGCAGGAAAAAGAAACAGAGACTTGTTAGTGAGATACAAAATGAGGGGGGAGGCAGCCCTCCCGGGGCTATGACAGTCCAGGAGAACATTAAGCGGTGCGGAGGAGAGGAGCCCAGCAAATGCCGCTGCTATGACAGTCCAGAATCTATATTATACGTGAGACAAGGAAAAAGGGAAGGAGGAGCATGAAAGCTACAGACAGCTAATGATATAGAAGACAGCTACCAACCGTTCTGTACCATCTACTGGGAAGTAACGGGAGTATTTCCCATTTTTACCCAGGCGCCCAGCCAGCCTCACCTGAGGCCAGCCAGCGAGCACTCATGGGCTGATGGCGACGATGGATTATCAAGTCATATTGCACCGTCTACCACCGGGAGGGGGAAGAGGAGCGGATCCTGCTCTTCACTGCTGCAGCATCGCGTTCCACAGCATTTCAGTACGACATAGGGTGACAACTGAACAGAAAGTCCCAAAGAAATGATTCTTTCCCTTCTTCTTTCATGGTGGTTGGTTGTGGGGGGGGAACTGAGGAGCATATCCTGACCTCAGCCAGACACTTTGTTTGAACCTACAGACATTGGGGGAGCTCAGCCAAGAATCAAACACTTTTCGAGACTTGCGTGGACTGTGGATAGCTGGAGTTCCTCAGTAACCCCTCCATTCATGAGCGTCCATTTTAGAGGTCTCTGGCTTCCCGTACGCACTTGTCACGCAGCGCCTGTGTAGTCCTGGAGATTTTTTTCAAGACGCTTGATGGCATTATCGTGTTCTGTAAAGGAAGCTCTGATAGAACAGATTTGTCTCCCCCAATACGCGATCAGATCTAGTATCTCCCGTACGGTCCATCTGGAGCTCTTTTTGGGATTTGAGAGCTGCATCGGCCACCTTTGGTGTGCGATCAGCTCCACTCTGGGCAAAACAGGAAGTAATAAAAAGTTCCTGGGGCTTTTTCCTGTTTACCTGCCCGCTGCATCTGAGTTCAGATTGGCTGTCCAGAGCGGTCCCTGGTGGCACTTGTGGATACCGCCCGAGTGCCAATAACGTCGATTTCCCGCCACACTAACCGTAATCCGATATTTATATCGTATTAGCGCTACTCTGCTCATCAAGGGAGGATAAGAAATCGATTTAAAAGCCCTTTATATCCGATATAAGGGTAGGCATCCGATTTAAAGAGCCCTTTATATCGATATAAAGGGCGTTGTAGTGTGGACGGGTACAGCGTTAAATCGATTTAACGGTCTTTAAATTGATTTAAACGCGTAGTGTAGACCAGGCCTGAGTGAGGATCCTGGTTGGGGTGAATGGAATTGCTCTGGAAGGGTTTAGCTCTTGGAAAGCTCCCAAAGGGTGTTACTGAGCAATAGGTCATCTGCCCTGAGTGTTCTGTTATGCAGGAATTCTGTTATCCCTCCTGTTCAACATGCCTCTGGGGGAGATAGCGTGGTGATTTGCGATGCAATGGCATAAGTATACATATGACAAGCAGCTCTACGTCTCTTTTTCTACAGACACAGATGGTGCAGTGTGTTTGGTTTCCTGATGCTCGCTGAGATCAGATTTGGATGAGAGCAAATTGGATGAAGTTCAGGCCAAAGAAAATCCAGGTGACACTGATGTGGTAAGGTGTAAAAAAAATATCAAAAGAGTGCTGAATGAGCTGTGTTTGCCCACATTTTTGAGGGTATATGTCTGCATGCTCTTCAAGAGTTTGACAGTTTAGGAAATCTTCTTTTGATCCCCAGTTTCTCCTGCATTCTCAGTGGTATTGGTGGCTGAAATTTGCGTCTGGTGAGGTGATTGCAGTCACTTATCTCTAAGGTTTGTTTATTTGTATTACAGTAGTACCTAGAAACCCCAAGCAAGATTAAGGCTTCATTGTGGTAGGTTCTGTATCCACACACCGAAAGAGACAGCTATGGCCCTGAAGGGTGTATAGTCTAAATCAGGGGTCTCAAACTCAAATGATCATGAGGGTCACATGAGGACTTGTACATTGGCCCGAGGGCCGCATTACTGACACCTCCCCTTACCGCCCTCGGCCCCACCCCCACTCTATCCCTTTGATGAGGCCTCACCTCTGCCCTGCCTCTTCCCACTCCTTCCCTGCCCCTATTCCAACCCCTTCCCTGAAATCCCCACCCCAACTCCACCCTCTCCCTGCTCCCAGGGGGTGCAGGAGGGGTGTGGGATGTGGCAGGGGCTCAGGGTTCAGGGTGAGCAGGGGGTTCAGGGCAGGGGGTCAGTGTGTGGGGTGCAGCAGGGGGCTCTGGACAGTGGGTTGGGGTGCAAGAGGGGTGTGGGGTGCAGCAGGGGGTTCAGGGCAGGGGGTCAGAGTGCAGGAGAGTTGGAGTGCAACAGGGGGCTCAGGGCAGGGGGATCAGGGTACAGGAAGGGTGTGGGTATGGCAGGGGGTTGGGGTGCAGAAGGGGTGCAACAGAGGGCTCAGGGCAGTGGGTTGGGGTGCAGGAGGGGTATGGGGTGCAGCAGGGGGTCGGGGTGCAAGACGGGTGCGGGGTGTGGCAGGGGGCTTGGGGCAGGGGGTCAAGGTGCAGGAGAGGTGCGGCAGGGGGCTCAGAGCAGTGGGTTGGGGTGCAGGAGGGGTCGGGGGGGTGACCTCTGGCCCGGCGCACACCGGGGGCAGGGTGGGCTTCCTGCCTGCTTGCCCACCCTGCTCTGCCCCCGTGCCCGCGCCGCTCCGGGAAGTGAACATGGGGAAGGGAAGGGCGCAGGTCTGTGTACTGCTGTTGCTTCAGGCACCGCCCCCAGCAGCTCCCATTAGCCGAGAACAGAGAACCGCAGCCAATGGGAGATGCTGGTGGCAGTGTCTGAAGCAACAGCAATATGCAAACCCTGTGCCCCTCCCTTCCTCTCGTTCCGGCCAGTGCGGGGGCAGGGCAGGGAGGTAGGCAAGGAGCCTGCCCTTCCCCTGGTCCGCGTCGGGCTGGAGCCACTCTATGTAAATGCTGGGGGAGCACGAGGGGGCCACAAGGAGCTCGCAGGCTGCAGAAAATCACCCCGTGGGCCGCATGTGGCCCGCGGGCCACGTGTTTGAGACCCCTAGTCTAAATAGACAAGAGACAAAGGCTATGTCTACACTTGCCATTTAAAGCGCAAAATGTCCCTTTTTTGTACTAAAAGCGTGGGAGTGTCTACACTTGTTAATGACTTTTTGCGGTGAAACTCAGAAGTTTCACCGCAAAAAGAAAACCATTTTCACGAGAGGCATACGGCTCTTACTGCTGTTCTTTTTGTGCTGTTGCGAAAGTGAAGACACATTCTACCAGTATAAACATCTTTTGGCCTCCAAAGGATATCCCACAGTTCCAAAAACGACCGCTCTGGCCAGCATCTCCGCTGCTCCGACGCCAGGTAAATGGACATCCACCCCTCCCCCTGTAAGCCCTGGGAAGTTTGAAACTCTCTTTCCCTTTGCTTGTAGGTGTGGCGGGGAAAGCAGCCAGACAGCAGGGTTTTTTTTTTTTAAATATATGCCACAAAAGAAACAAGGAAATAATGGGGCTGCTGGGACATGAACAGTGCAGCATGGGGCGCTGAGCAGGATCCCGAATGCCTTCTGCTCACCCCGCCTCCCCTTCCCACAAGACCTATTGAGAGAGCTGCACTGTGGGATAGCTTCCCTACAACGCTGCTGTCATCGGCGATGGAAGTGCTGCTAGTGTAAACATTCTCTGACTCCTGAGGAATTAAGTGAATACACAAACCAGCGCTTTTCTTTCGCTTGTTCCCTATGACTAGTGAAATTCACAGCTCAAAAACTCTGCAAGTGTAGACATACCCAAAGGTTGGGAGAAAGGAAATATTATTATCTTCATTGTATAGATGGGGAACTGGAACACAGAGATTTAAACTACTTGCCCAAAGTCATGCAGGAAGTCTGTGGCAAAACTGGGGATTGAACCCAGGTTGAGAGCCTTCCTTTAGTTATCTGAGCCTTCTACTATCTACTTTATATGGGTCTGAGGATTTCTGCTATCTACTTTACATGGGTCTACCACTGAAGACCATTCAGAAGCTACAGCAGTTGCAGAATGCCTCTGCTTGTTGGTGTGGGCAGGAGGACTCAAAGATGGCATTGGTTCTCTATTCTAGAATCAGTGCAAGTTGTTGGCTCTGATCTATAAAGCTTGACATGTTTTGTGCTCCTTTTGCCTGAGACATTGCCTGTCTCTTCTGAGTTACCACAGAGAGCACCTGTGATCAGCTGGGACCCTGACAGTTTTCAGAAAGAACATCTAAGAGTTGGTGGGAAGGCATTTTCATTGGTGAAATCTCGGTTCTGGAACACGATTCCTCCTCAGCTCTGTCACAGAGTCTTTGGCGTTCAGGGCTCAATGCGAGGCTCATGTCATTCATTATTAACTGTCATTATTATTCATTTTGTCTTTGCTAGGATGATTATGTGGGTTGAATAAATTCTACTGTGGTCATTTTTATAAATTAAAATATAAGAAAAAACAAGACAGATGGTGGTGGTGTTTAATCAAATAATCTGTGGGCAAATATGTGGGCCATCCAGTTTTGCCTTTAAGTTTAGGACAGGTCTACAATAGTTCATTATTAAAACACAGTAGCAATATTTATATGAGATGCTGTCGGTCAAATGAAACCAGTCCAAATTAACCCACAATATCTGATTCTAAACAATCCAAGTGTGAACAGAAAACAGACACAACAGTCCAGCTTGCCAATCAAGAGACAAACTTTCTTATAGGAAACCTACACCAAAATGATATAGCCATTTAACAATTACAGGATAGCTTTCCCAGATCATCACATGGGGAAATATAATACACTGAGATTGTTTACTAAGTAGTACTAGTCTTCTTTACAGTCCTTTGCTCCTGATTCTAGACTTATCCTGCGGTGAACTTGACATAGACCAACACTTGTGCCGCATGGAGCCTCACTGAAAATAGATTCTGCTCATGGGGAAATCATTGCAGGATCAGGGCCTGAATTACTTTATAAAATTCCATTATATCATATAGATGTACAAATGGTGAATAGCACCTGCATACAGACACATCATATTATTTGCACGTATACTTTGGATGTGTGCACTCTCTTGCATACATATTTCTGTTCATGATTTTGTGGTGGCTCATATACTAGCTCTATCTGAATGTTTTATTATTACAGCGTGTTTGCAAAATTCTTATTTTTAAATAATTTTTGAAATAAGTTGGCAGATCTTAATGGTTCATTTTTTTTAAGTAATAGAACATCACTACAATAGCATGAATCTGGCAGGGAGTCTCAGGTGATGTTATTGCAGTTTAATATACTTCAATCATATTCTACTTAAATATCAGTCCCTAACAAAGTTAAAACAAATATGGACTGAAGAATAGTGACAGGTGCAGGAGGTCTGAACGAATCATTTGTGATACTGAACATATGCCTTACTCATGTCTGCAGACTTAAACTTTGGAGAGGGATATCCGTACTATAATAAATACTGCAAACCTAAAACATCACATGCCTGCGATTTGGTACTACATTTCTATTACTGCTATCATACAACACCACAATATCTCTGCAAAACAGATAATTTATTACATGATTTTAATATAAAATCTTCCTGTGGTTCAAAAGAAATGGTTTGCTATTGTAATCTGTGCTAACAGCATTTGGTTTTGTAGATGGTAAAATACTTTTCTACCAACTTTGCAAGACTGGTTTTCATTCATATATTAGCAAAACTGTTTTGTTTTTTTTCCGGAGCGGGGGGTGGGATTCCTAGTCTAATGTTTACAAGATTTCCAAAGCATAGATATTAGGGAAAATAAAATATTTTACACTTAAATGGCACTTTCATTAGGTTAGTATTAACATCCCTATTCCATTGATAAGGAAGCTGAAAATTAGAGAAATTAAGGCTCAGATGTTCAAATGTTTTCCAGTAATTTTGGATGCCCCAGTTGTCTCAAAATGAACATCCAAAAGTTGAGTTGGCTAACATGAGTAGACACTTCATCTTTTCCAAAATTGAGTCTAAGAGAGTTGCCCACAAATAATCTATGGCAGAGGCCATACTTCATCTCACTATTAACAATTTCAATAAATTGGCTAGTATTTACATTAGAGAAACAAGGTGGGTGAAGTAATGTCTTTTATTTGACCAACTTCTGCTGGTGAAAGAGACAAGCTTTCAAGCTACACAGAGCTCTGCTCTGTGTAGCTTGAAAACTTGTCTCTGTCACCAAGAGAAGTTGGTCCAATGAAATATATTACTTCACCAAACTTGTCTCTCTAATATCCTAGGACCAACTCGACTATAACGCCCCTGCAAATAGCATTTATATGTTCCACTGCCCTCTGCTGGATACAATTATAAATACCTGGCTGCATGTCATAGACTAAGAGAGATTCATTATACTTTAGTTCCACGGGTAGAGAGCGCTCTCTTTTTATCAAATTTCTGAATGCCCATACTGTGCAACACTTGCATCAAGTGGACATTTCCAGCACATGATGAATTTGGAGGATTTAGGAAGACAAAAATGATTTTATATATTTCAAGATTCGTAGCTGTTACATACTACTTTTCACTGAAAAAAGAATAGGAGTACTTGTGGCACCTTAGAGACTAACAAATTATTGTAGCATAAGCTTTCGTGGGCTACAGCTCACTAGCCCACGAAAGCTTATGCTACAATAATTTATTAGTCTCTAAGGTGCCACAAGTACTCCTGTTCTTTTTGCGGATACAAACTAACATGGCTGCTACTCTGATACTTTTCATTGGTCACTCTCAAATCCCGTTACAAATTAATATAAGTATTGCTATCCCCCTTTTTCATATGGGGAAACTGAGGCACGGAGGTAAAGTGATTTGTAAGGTCACATAGCAGGTTTGTGGCAGAGCTGAGAATGGATCCCATATCTCCTAGTTCAGCATTTTACAGTGCCTCCTTATTAGCCAGAGTGATGATGATGACTATTAAAATAGACCTTTACACAGATTAAGCTGCTCAGGCTAGAGACTGGCTAAGACAGTAAAATTTGGATCCAGAACGAGATTTCAAATGTCCCATAATTCAGGAGCGTTTGAGTGCAGGGCTTTAGTTTAGCATGTTATAAAGAGAAGAAGTATTAGCAAAGTTGAAGCTGATCTCTAGTAGCAATTTAGTTACCCACAGCCCCAGTGGTGGCTAATAATTTTGCTGCCCCTAGGTCCTGAAATAATTGCCACCCCTGGCTCCATATGAACTTATTTAACATCAATATTTTGAACATCAACACCAATATTTTCACTTTTTTCTTCACTATTACTTTCAACTTCTTTTTCTGTCTCACTGTCGGCACTAACTGATACAACAAAGGAATCTATTTTGTGCATTTTTGCTATAATTTCATTTTCCCTTTCTTTTGTATAGCATTTTTTTTTAACTGAGAACCGCTTAATTTCTTCCTTCCAGTCATATTATGAAGATTTAGGATTCTTGCAAGTATGTTTGCTAAATGGTGTCGCTCCTTTTTTGGTGGTTTCAATATGCGCTATGATTGGTAGAATTGCGGCGTCACTGATGCCACAATTACAAAAATGCTGTTATTATAAATTTGCGGTCCCTGCAAATTTGCCATCTTAGGCCTAGGCCTTGTCAGCCTAGACGATAATACGCCGCTGCCCAGCCCCCAGATTGACAGCTGTTGGAGTGCTAGAGGTAGATCTCTATTTAAATGTT
Source organism: Chelonoidis abingdonii (assembly GCF_003597395.2). NCBI lineage: Eukaryota > Metazoa > Chordata > Testudines > Testudinidae > Chelonoidis > Chelonoidis abingdonii. The sequence goes on along the minus strand of NC_133770.1, from coordinate 25,932,783 downwards.
TAGAAAGTGTTGGGCCTATCCCTAGCTGTAGCTGTTGTTTCATGGTCTCTTTTACTGTTCAGATTGGCATTTATGTAAACCATAACTGCGGTTTGATTTGTAACCTTTGGGAGCTAGGTACTTTCCCCATTAAAGAGACTATGATCTTGAAAATTGGATCTCTCATCAGGCAGATCTGACTCATCTTGCTCCCTTGCATGCTATAGTATATACTGTTAGGAGCCTGTTTTTGTATAAGCCATGGGGCCTTTAGAAAAACCCAGCAAAGAAGACAGTCACAAGCATAAGAAGGAAGGGGGAGCTTATTGTGGGAATTCAAACTAGCGTGTCCTTGCTCCCCATGCCAGCAGCAGCTGTGGCTATACCCTGAGTTCTATTCCCTTAGGTTAGTGAAGGGTCAAAATCCTTTGAACACAACCTCCACCCATCTGAACCCAGCATAGCTCAGATTTCCTAATGTTATTTTAATATGCAAATCAGCATAACATGGGGACTTGTTTGCATTGAAACAGTTACCTACAGAGTGACTGGCAACCTGTAAACGTTAAATGTGGATCCTCACCCCTCTTTCTTCCCTCCCACTCCTTGATGTCTGGCCCCAAAGCTGCAGTGGCTTTCACTGCAAAGAGTCATGCTGACAGGCTTTTCAGATGCTTGTAAGTAGGACAAGAGTGGATTAGAGCAAGCATTTTGCAGCAGAAGGCTCTGGAGTCTTTCCTGTACAGCCTTAGGATTGCATTTTGTCCTGTTTCAATGCCCTTGAGCATCTTTTATCTTCCAATTTCTAAGGTCCTGATTCTTCTTTTCACCTTCATAAGCACAAGAGAGCAAAAGCAGGGAGAAATAGGAGGGGATGGGAAGCATAAAAGAGAGAGAACAGCAGCTCTGATGCATACTTTCCCCCCTCCCCAGGAGTCTTCAGAAGTCCTTCTCTGCCTCTGAAGGGGACACATTGGGAAGCTGTCACTCTGCAGTGTGTTGACCTCGGAACCACACAGAGATCTGTGTAGGAGCTAAGGAAGTGGCATTCATTAACTCTCACTTTGTGTCTTTGTAACCCACATGCCCTCTGGGTGTGGTGTTCTGTCCCGTCTAGTGGCACTGAGACCACCTAGAGAGAGAGAGATAAAATGAGTCTGCTCTACAGCTTTAGCTAACAGGCAGTTGGCTTTTAGCTCATGCAGTAGAGCTTCATGCACTAAGCTCCAGAGGTTCCAGATTTGATCCCACTGACGACCAGGGTGTTATTGTCATTACATCTGCATCCCCACATTGAAGCTGGAGTTTGCATAGAGGGTTCATAGTCAGTCATGAAGTGTAAGGCCAGGAGGGATCATCTAGTCTTCTCTCACCTTCAAAGCCACCAACATCCTAATGCTAAAACTTAGCAATCAATATCCACTCCACACAGCTTGTAAGAAAGGGAGGGGAAGTCGAGGTGAACCATAGAGAGCCAGCCATAGTAGGGAAGTAAGACTTCATTCCTGTGCAGATTCCAGCATCTGCAGGTTTTGGAGGACCTGCCCCCGCTTCCTCTACCATTCATTCAGACTTTTCTTCACGGAGGGGAATGCCCAGTGGAGACACTGCAGACACAGAGGGTCCAGGAATCCCCGCCATGTGAGTTTTGCCACGAGAGGGAGCCCCAGCCATTGGAAGCACTTGCCCCATACATTATTATAAGGGTCCGCAGAACAGGGTCCAGAATTTTTCTGGGTTTTTTTGAAAACAAAAAGCTTTTCAAATTTCAATAACCAAAGAGCTTAGACAAAACCAGATTTTTTTTCTCACACAAATATTTTCATGTAATCAAAAAAAATCATCAAAAAATTAAACACAAGATTTCTGACCAGCAGAGGCAACATGTGGCGGGTGGGGGGGAGTGGCATGAAGGATCATGTGCTCCCCAAGATTGGCCTGCCAAAGGCAGGGAAGAATAGGGGCTCTGTCCTTCTCTCCCTGTGCCTCTTTCCCGCCATGTTCAGCCGCTGTCCCTGGCAGACAGGCAGGGAGCAGGACAGAGCCACTTCTGCCTGAGAAAGCCTGGCTAGGAGACAGCCTGCCGGGCTTTGCTGCTGGAAACAGGCCTGAGCATGCCAGGGGGGTGCTCTGGCTCTGTCCTCAGCAGCAGGGTATGGGTGGGGGGCAGCCTGCTGTAAACATGCCGGGGGAGAAGAAGGGGCTCCAGCTCACTTGGCCCCATCCCCAGCAGTTGTAAGGCATGGTGGTCACACAGAGTTCTGCTAAGATGCAGTCAAGATCTTTCTCTCTCATATTTTAGCTATTGGTTGCTGCCTACTGGCAAATAAACTAGTTGGTCTTTTCTTCAGTTCTTTTAGTTTGAGACACTTTGTGTGAAGAGGTGAGTTGCATCACATCTAGACTGTACTGAGGCTTCAGTTTGTTGTGGTCACTGTTGGTGGGTCATTCCCTGTGCTGAAGGAATGTCTCATAAGAATTTGAGGCTAAGCTCTGTCAATCATGTGTTGTACTGGCTGCAGTCAACTATAGAGATGGGTCACAAAAGGAGTGGCTGTCCTTCAGATAACATAATGCTGACCGTGAAAGAGCATTATATATGAGGACTGGCACCTTGAAACATATCCTTCAATCTACTTCAGCTTGTGCAGGTTGCAGTGCCTCTGTGTCGTGTGTAGGTTTTGTTTTCCACATGAGGCACGCTGAGGTGTGGTAGATAAACTGCAGCTTCTTGAGAGCTTTGCCTTTAGCTCCAGATAATGCAGTCTGAAAGAGTCCAACCACAGGTAATGAACAAAAGGATCACTGTAACTGGGCCCTCATCTGAGAAGAAAAGACAAAGTCTCCTTATTAAACAATGGAATCTGGTGTTACTGGTAATTGCCATTATTTGGGTGTCCAGGAACAGGAATGATTTCAATAGAACCCCAAGGCTGCATACTGCATTGACCATTCTTGGGCATGAGACTGCAATTGAGAGAGATTGTATTTACAACATTCTCTATTTTGTACTAATATTTCCTGGGTTTTTCCTGGGTTGAGCCCAAGTTACTTGACTTTCATCCAGTGGGATATTGTCTGTCTGGGATGAGAGAGAGAGAGAGAGAGAGATGTGTGTAATTGCCCTGGTACATGTCACCTCACAGTTTCACTTATAGGTTTCACATAGAAGTTAAATAGAAGTGTGGAGACAAGACTGAGTTTAGCTGGATGAGGAGCTGATGCCATCCACGATAACATGAGAGGAATGAGCATACGCATTTCAGGAATTCTGTCAATTCTAGCAAGTTGTGCAACACTCTGTAATAATGGTGTCAATGGCAGATGGTTAACTGATGAATCTACACTTCCATCCATGGCCACAAGGAGGTCGTCCATCAGTATAACCAGAGCTGTCTTTGTTCTGTGATCATTCCTGGAGTTGCCTGGGAGGGAACTATGTCATTAGCAGAGCTCAGATGTTGCTCAAGTTGGCTTGCTGGTGCTTTCTTGATAACTTTGCCCAGGACTGAAAGATGAGATACTGAGTAGCAGTTCACGGGTTGTTAGCACCAAGTGACAGCTTTCTGAGAATGGGCCAGACTGTTACCTTTTTTTGGGTTGGGTTGGGTTGGTAGAATGCCCTCCCTGGAGAATGACAATATCACAAAGACAGCCATTCCCATAGCCTGGCAATACTCCAGTTAGAAGTAGAATAAAATTGTGTAAAACACTTTAGAACCTTAAAAGAATTATTCAAATTTTAATTAAATCTTAGAAATAGATGGCTGTCCAAGAGTACTCTTTTTGTTTTTAATTAGGATGTGCTTTTCTTTTAAAGCTCATAACCAATATTGCACACATACAACATATAAATGTGGAAGGTATTTGAATGCAAATTTTTATTTGTCTATTCAGGGATCTGATTTCTACAGTGCTCTAAAGTGCTGTGTGTTAATTGGTCCATACAAACCCTTCTGGTGTGCGCTACATGTTCCCTAGTGTGCTTTAACATAGTGCTCTTTCAAAAAGTGTGCACCAACAGGGTTTACATGGACCTATTAATATCCACCATGTTAGTGCGCTTTAGAAATCACATCCCCACACAGAACATTATTGTATCATAATAAAGTACTTATTTTCACCACATTAACAGAAGAGGACAGCACTGGTCACGACTAGAATAACTAGAAGAAGATTAGAGAAGGTCTAGAGTCAAAGCCAAAAAGACCAAAAAAGTTACTGGTTACTCCCACGTATTTTCCATGTGCCTTCAGATCCAGAACATGGAAGTAAGTTGTTTAGGGACTTGTTTAGCTGAGCTCTCCAACAAGCCAAACAATTCACTGCCCTTGCATGGTGGTAGACGTGTGTGTGTGTTTTCTGCATCACTTGTACAATATCCTGCAAAAGGCTTTATATGTGTGGACCCATACTTCCACAAAGAGACCCTTTCTTTGACTTCAAGGCAATATTGGTCCAAACTTGCCAACCCCTTCAGAGGACCAAGGCTTTGGGTTGAAAGGCCATCAGGGCAGAGACTGTTTGTTTTGTGTCTTGTGCAATGTAGATTACACTGTCTGTGGATAATCAATACATTTTATGCAGAATGCAAAGCCCAGCTTTAAGAAACCTGCTTTTAGAGGATCAGATAGAGGGCTTGTCACATTGCCTAGGCGCATGTGAATCAAATTAAGACCCTTAGACAGAATTTACTTGATTTTATTAAAGGTTTACATCAAAACATTAGTATTGTTTTATGTTCTTTTTATATATTTAATTTTAAAAAATCTATGTAGAGTTCAACCTCGTCTAACCAAAAAGTTTCAAGGGCACAAAACATTTGAATATACAGGGGTCTGAATAACAGGGAGTGTTACAACCTAAGTGTAACCTAGATGCAGACAAGAGGGAGTTTGAGATTAAAGAAGTTCCAATAAGCAGGGCTTTACTGTACTCCTATGGCTTACTGCAAATGGAGCAGACACTGAGGACATTAATTATTTAGCATAACTTTATCTCTAATATTATTTTCTTCTGTGTTAGCAATCTAGGGTTCCAGATTCATATTCTTTAATCACATGACAACTAAGAAGGGAAATGCCCTGAAGAAAAAGGTTCCTTGTCACTTAAATGGGCGATCTACCTGCTGTGTAACTTTTTATTTTCTTAAGAAATATGCAATGTTTTGTGGTCAAGCTTTTCTAAGGAACGCTGTTGCCGTCTTTCTCCTCCATATAAGCCCCTCTCTACCAGTTACCTTCATTGCTGGTTTCCTAAACAAAGTGCCGCAGAGTGTAATATGTCCGTTTTGAAATCAGACTGAGCCCCAACACTCTCATTTCTTTGCTACACTCACAAGGAAGGGCAAAAGAGCTATTTGCCCTTCATTATGAATTTAGCAAACAAATATGCCTTTAAATAACTAAACACGCAATGGGAATCTTGCATAAGATTTGGGGGTACAGTGTTTCTTCAACAGTAACCCAGATTCTTCCCCTGGAAGAAATAATCAGTGCAATAAATGAACTAGTTAATAACTATTTGGTTAGGGGAAATAGTCCCAGCATTTCTGTGTGTCAGGAAGCATAATATTCTCTGTCCATATGGTCTACAGCATAAAAAAAAAGCCTTGCAATCCCTTTTGTAGCATCCCTTCTTGTAAACTGCCCCTTAGGCTTTTCCCAGATAAACTGGCAGTATGTTTTTATTCCCTATAGTGCAGTTCTCCCTTTCTTTCTATCAGGTCCTAAGCATATCCGTCAGCCCAAATGGGAGCTGAGTTTGCAAGCTGACAGGGGATGGAGAGGGCTGGTGGTGCTGATGTCAGAGCCAAGAGACAGTTGTGATTGGATCTAATTAGACTTTGCAGCAGCAAATAGACAAGCTCCCTGCATGATTGGCTTCAAAGTGGCTGGTGCCAAACAACTAGCAGAGGTGCAAAAAGTAGAAGCAGTGCATTTACAGCCCTGATAAAGGAAGGCAGCCGGAGTGAGAGCTACCGGGCTTTTGAGCAGCTTCAGTGTATACCTTTCCTCAGTTCTCACTACAAGCAGTTAAGAGTATTAGCTCAAAAGATCAGAGACACTTAACCCAGCTGATGCCAAGTGACAGAGAATAATTAGAAGTAAACACCAGTCAGTACTAAAAAGTGAACCTTATCCACAGATCTATAAAGCAGCAAGAACCAGCCGTGAAAATATACAAGAAAGAAAAGACTCTACATTCTTGTTTACTGAACTACAGTTATGACATCAGTTCTGGGTAACAGCAGAGCTTCTGGAGGTTCAAGTAGTCAACTAAAATGCAAGTCCAAAAGGAGGAGAAGAAGAAGAAGATCAAAGAGGAAAGGTAAGGTTTGCTTTCCCTCTGCCTTTCTTTTCTTTCATTCTCTCTGTTCCTTGTTCTCTCTCTCACAAGCTCTCTGGGCTGCTGCTGTTTGTTGTCTATTTATTTTGGATATATGCACTTTTTGTAGCCTCCAGTATGCTATCTACACAGAACGCTGGGTACAGGGGTTGCGAAATACCCCACACTTCCATGTAGCCTGTAACAAAGAGAGCCTTGCAATTGCTGGAAGTAAGGGGATGCCTGTAAAAGGAGAGGGATTGTTATTTTGTTAAAAGAAAAGGGAAGTGTTTTCTTTCCACCTTTCTTTGTACTGGATTGAATCAGTTTAATTATCCAGGTTCTGCAGTGCAACTCAACAATCCATGGCTAGTGCTTCCTTTGATCCTGTCAGAGGTAATGTTATCACATGATTCCTAATGAAATAATACATTGAGCAGTCCCAGAAATTAAACAAGGGAATAAAAGGAAGCAAGACTTTTGCCAGTTTTTTTTCCCCCCAAATACAAATCACCTTCAGGTTCAGAGTTGCTCATACAACTGACACTGGCTTTCCAATAACATGGAACCAGTTTTTATTTATCTGAGCATTTCTCCTATGACAATTATGAACTGCCTAATAAGACTCACCTGCACATATCTTATCAAGCAGAAATTTAGTATGTAAAAGAAGAGAGAGGATACACCATCTTGTTGGTAATGAAACAAGCTGGAAATCAGTGTGGGGAGAAAAGCAGTTTTCTGACAGGTTGCTACTTACAAACTGTTATTTGCCTAAGCCTGCTGTAGTAAAGTTAATAAATGCATTAATTCTGATCCACTTCTCTAACCAAACCTGCATTATAGAAATGCTAGATTAGTAATTACTCTAATCCAAAAAAAGTGAAGCTATAGAATGTCATGGCAAACTGTGAGTATGCCTTAGATAAAAGCTTTTCCCAAGACAGTCTTGCTTTCTCATAGAGAGGGAATAAGACACTACTGCCATATTCCTGGTGCTTTGCCTGAGCTGTTAAAGTTAAGATACTGTAAGTACTTGAAAGTAAAATAAAATTGATTTAATAAGCAGAATGTCAGAAATGCCCAACTGCAATTTGTTAAACTATAAAGATGCTAATACAAAAGGATTTACCTGAGCTGTAAATTCCACCTAATCTGTAATTGTCATTGCTTCCGAGGCCTAAGATAAGTTTCTGTCAGCTAGCTCATCAGCTCAAACTGTTCTTTTAAAGCGTTTGAGTACATTATTTCTTCTTCAGATTCTGGAAATTAACCAGACAGTTTGGAAGCCCTAAATGTCAATTATCCATGTGTCTTTTAATTATTGCCTCACATGAAAGCCATTGGGCGCGCATTCTGATAACTTTCTAGAAAGGCTTCAAAACAGGCTTTCTCTGGCGACTTGCAATAACTAGCCAAATGCTAAAAGGGGAACTCTGCATAATTGGATTGTCACTATTATATGTTTACCAGAAACTCTATCTTTTTGTTCAAAATTTTAGTAACAAATAGTGCCCTAAAAGTACCAGTAAGTAAAACAATCAAAAGTGTACGTGAACGTGTACTTGAAATAGAAAAGCAGCCTTGACATATTTCAACAAATCTTTAATATTTTCTAATAGCTCATGCCAAAGGGGCTTCTACAATTGTGCTTTATGCTGTGTCACAAAAGAAATATTATCTAAAGTACCAAGCAAGGGAAAAGTCCACCCCACAATTAATGTGGACTAAATCTGTTAGTTTGTATGGCTCTCTGTTTTTACCTAAACCTAGCTCTACTGACTTTGTAATAAGTTATATGTGCTTAAGCAAATCTACTTATCTGGACATTAAAATTTGGCCACAGACTGTTATCCTAAACTTGGGTACAGAAATGAATCAATAAATTATTTAATTATAGAAGAAAGGTTCAAAGCTAATTACACTTGTTAGTTTTGTTTCTAAGACAACAGATAAAAGTGAAGATCTTTAATAAGCTGCCGTTTCCTGTAAACTCTGTGTTTTGCTGAAATAATATGAAGTTAGACATCTTCTTCAGACAGCAAAGTTGCTAAATGATAACTATATGCAGAATTCACAGCTGGAATTTGGTAGAATTCCTGAAAGGAATTGATACATGTGTCCAATAGTAGATAGACAACTTTCAGGATCTAATTTCTGATTCCTTGGAATATGTACATTTGTAACCAGTTTCCGAATATTTTAACTGGTTAGCATGTGAATTGTGTTATTATTCAAATTACCCTGCCCATAGGCTCATAGTGCACACTCACAAAAATTCATATGTACATGAATATATGACGATAACTTAAGGAAAACCGAGTATTAAACCTGTTGGATCTGTTTTTTAGGTCACACCAGTTTCCATACTGATTATATGTTTTTTTCTTTTACTAAGACCAGTCGATTGCTGATACAAAGGTGTAGTTAAATGCATCAGATACATTGAGTAGTCAACAAGAAAAAAAGAACACATCTTTTACATGAATAAATATTGGTCCCACTGTTTTTCAGATACTGTGCACAACGTAATCTGAGGTAATTGAGAAAACCTTTTGAAAAGGATTATACCAAAGGTTTATGCATTTAACTATTTTCCAGGGTGTGTTTTACTATCTACAGTAGGTATAGTTTTGGCAGGTGTTACTGAAGAAAATAAACAGGGGATCGGTGACTGCGTGCGTGTGTGCGCATGTATGTTTATATGTGCGTGTGTACGTGTGCACACAGAGTCACTCACCTCAGTGATAAATTTTAATTTAGTATAAATCAGTGTGAGAAAATGAAATATATCTGAAGACACACACTCTTCAAGGGACATTACAAACAGATCATTTATAGAAATAAATTCATTATGCCAGCTATATATTACATATGTGATGTGTTTATATACCAGGTTAGTAAGTTGTACTACTTTATAAGACACTTAGACATGCTTTGGAATAGAAGCAAGTATTACTCTCTATTTGATGCCATTCTTCATCTCTTTCTGATTTTACTTTCCAGGTTTTTGTTCACTTTCTTACACTGATTAATGTGTATTTTAATGCAATGCCTTATAACCCTTTGCTGTGTTTTTCATTGATCCTGGCACTATGCTTTAGGAGTTACATTACCTCAGAGACAGTTACATCTGAGGGAAACAAATTCCATTCTACAAAAGTTAAATTTCTGCATTTATTTAGGATAAATATAGTGAAAGGGACATACTGTCACAGGGACAGGCACTATTTCTGTATATGTAAATCAGGCAGTGAGGAATGTAACTACCATCTACTGCATAGTTTTAATGTTCGAAGATATTGTTCAGTTATTATTTAATATTCCCTGTATTATGTTTATAGTGAATGAGTCTCAGGGCTTAGTTAAGACCCTAGTATTAGTGGTATAATCAAATGTCTGCAGTGTGTATCACATTATAAGTATATTTACATAGAAATTTAGTTTTACACTACTTGCAGAAAGTGTATTGGAAGGCTAAAATATTTTGATATTCATAGCTATTTTGTAAGAAATTATGGTTAGGAATAGTTGCAGTATCATTCAGAAAATAACAATTTTAACTCTTAATGGTAAGTAAATATCATAATTTCTCAAAGGGCAGATGTAAAATAAAGACAGATATTTGCCAGAATATCAGCATGCTAATTTTCTGTAAATTACTAATGATAGGTCTGTAGCAGTATTAATTTCATTCTTTTAATCTCTGTCTCTTAAGTGAAATATGCTTAATAGTTTCGATAAATCCATGTTAACAATTAGTGGCTTGTGTCCCTTTGCAAAACAACAAAAAACACTTTGCATATTCATATGTGTACAAGTTTGAAACATAATAGATTATAAAAAGATTATTGGTAAAATTCGCTTCAGAGCCCTGAACAAATTCTGTGCAGAAATAGGAAGGGAAGGGGAAGAACTTTAAAAAGAAAGTTTGTTTTCAGATGAAAATACTTTAAAAGGGACTAAAATAAAAGAGTTGTAACATGCTGATCATGCTGTAAAAGGCCAAGCTTTCCTCATCTTGGTGGAAATCAACATTTGGAATCTTAACATGAAGTTGGTGGGTTGGAATGTGCCACTGCTTCGTTATTTTCCAATACACGACAGCAATTACATTTACTCATTGTTTGAGTGTGATTTCTTCAAAGCCATTGGTTAAACTTAATCGTATAAAAATGGAGTGAATCACATATAAACACAAAGTAAAATGCTGTAATAGAGAGAGAGAGCTGAGCTCACTATTGATATTGAGGGGCAAGAAATAAAAGTTGGCAAAATAAACCCAGTAAGTGCAGCGGACGGTGAGAGAACCAGGATTATGATGCAATGAAATTCCAGAAAATTTAATGAAATAATAAGATTGTGCTAAGGATGGAAAGAGGAAGTCAGCTTGATTCTTCATCACCCAGCAGTGACAAAGTAATAAATGAGCATGTTTCATCTTGGTTCAGGGACACAACCCCTTCTGCACGACAGGATTGTGGCATGCTTCAAGATGCGCTCTGCTTATCTCATACCCTGACAGCTCAAGAGGAAGGGACTGGATTTGGTGATAAAATTAAATTGATTAAGCCTTTATCCATCTAATTTTCAACCTTTTTTTTTTTTTTTTTTTATTTTTTTTAACTATTACCTCCAATTTCTAGTGATCCGTGTAATGACAGCAATTTGAGATTGCATCAAGGGCATTAGCTACGATGGCTGAACTTAAATTTAGAATAAAAATATGGGATTCACACGTCGATATCTAAATAGTGGAGGATTTGGTTATAGCAGAATTGCCTCTTCCTAGCAACAGCATGTAAGTGAGGGGACAATAAAATTGAGCATTTTACCTTAGCTGAGAGAGCAAAATATTTTGGATTAACCTTAAAATGTTTATGTAAAGGAGAAAAAGTATTAGCATATAAATCAATAATATATCTACACTGTACCTGTGTACTCCCTGTAAATAGCTATCTTCATTTTTTTGAACAATTAGAAATTAATTCAGGGGTTTTGCTTTCTATTATGGCCATTCAAAATCTCTTAAAGACACCCGCAAAGCATCACAATGCAGAAAATGACTGTATGTCACTTAACATCTGTCATTCCTCTTTGTGAGTTGAGCAGGTGAATTTTCCCACGCAGTTCTCCACACCCAGGCTCAAAAATTCCAGTTTTTTAAGTGAGATTAATGCCGTTTTTAACACATTTACGACAGCCCTTTCTGAAGTTCTACTGATACAAACGGGAAACACTGCACTAAAAATTAAAGGTCAGTTGAAATTGCCTAATGAAATATCAAAGCCACTAAAGGTCTGTACAAACAGTTTTATTAGCTTTACTTCCATTTATATCTGTACGTGATAGTAAAAGAAAAAGTGAAACATTAGAATATCTAATATCCACTAATTGAACTACTTGGAAACCCTCCTGGCCAATATTCTACAGGTTTTGTGAGTAGTAATGAACCTAAATTGATTCCAACGTTTAGAGCCAACTATCTCTACAACCTTCCAGGCAGTTTACAGTTTTTCCTTTGTAAACTATTAGTTATCCAGACAATAAAGCTGATATGCATCAGCAGATACATCAGTCTAAAAGGGTCCATGATAGACTTGACATTTTTTATGTATCACAGCCTGATTTCCCTGTAAATTACATAAGCTCCGACAGTAAATAAAGTGCTTACATTTCTTCCCTATCTAATCTTCGTTCCCTGTTGGCTGCATTGTTTAAAATTCAGACAACCTAGCAGAGTTTGCAAAAGCATGTTGTAATTGTGAACGTAACAAAAGAGCACTTTGTTACCTCATGGAAGCAGCTTATCAACTCATAATAGTGACTAAGCCCTTGTAATTCATAAAGTAACCAAATGTGGTACCTTTAGTGTACAAGTGATCTGATGGCTTGTTGTTAAGTTTTCTTAATATCTTTAAAAGGTATATGTTTTTCTTTTTTACATGAAACGAGTGAAAGCATTTACTATTTATTTGGCTCTGAATTAACCATAAAGTTATTCAAGGCTAAGAACTGGACATCCTTGTGAACAGCTTAATGAAAACTTGTGCTGAGTGTGCAGCAGTGGTGAGAAAGGCGAACAGAAGGTTAGGGAGAAAAATGAACAGAGTGGAAAATAACACTTAAAATATTACAGCGCCATTATGTATATGAATGGAACGCCCTCAGCTGGTATGCTGTGTTTAATTCTGGTCATCTGGTCTCAAAAAGATATCACAGAAGTAGCAGGATCTAGAGACGTGTAACACAAAGAATTAGTGATGTGGAAAGTCTTTCATCTGAAGAGAGGAAACATGAGAGGGGAGATGACAAAGGTATACAATCAATGAATGGTAGTAGGGAAGGTAAATCAGGTGGTCCTCTTTGCCTGTTCTTATAATACAACACTGAAACTGAAAGACAACACATTTAAAACTGATAAAAGGAAATATATATTGTATATAACACATAATGAACCTGCAGAACTCACTGCCTGCAGATATTTTTTACTTCAAGATCTTAATAAGATTTTTTAAATCCTGTGTATATGGATACTGGGCTTGATCCTGCACAATTGAAATCAGTGAAAAGTTTGCCGTTGATTTAAGTGAATGCAGAATCAGGCCAGAATGAGAGCATCCATTGATGAATTAATAGGATTTTTTTTTTTTAAATAGGAAATATAAATCCTTGTTCTTCAAAGCACCAGCCACTAACTAAAGTGCCTGGATGGGTTAGGAGAAAACTTGCCCTACAGGAAAGCTATTCCACTCCTGTTCACTGTAGTGTTTCTTTCACCTCACTCTGGTGTCCTGGCCATTGTCAGCAATAAAGCACTTCAGATTTTGCTGTTGTGGAAGATTTAAAATGCCAACAGTAAAATAGCTAGAAAAAACATATGGTTAAAATGACGTGTGGGCAGATAATGATTTCTTTTTAAGCAAAAGAAAACCAGTGATATGAAATGACAGCCAGATATTAGTATTATTTCTTTGTATTATTATAGTACCCAGATACAGTAAGCCTTTTATAATCTGTATATTTACATCAGTGGATTAGTCTTGCAACCCTTAAATAGTCTTATTTATGCAAGTGGTCCCACTGAACTGAGCATTGGGACCCAAAGTAGTTTTAAATGCGTCTGATGTTGGATATCTCTTTGCTAATATTGTTAGGTAGTCCTGAGAGTAAAGGAGGTTGTTGGTAATTTTTCTTTCCTTTTTCTTTTCTGGGGTTCAACAGTGATTCACAACTAGATTTCAGTCTGAAATCCGCAGAACAAAGGGACTTTCCCATCTTTAGATAATCTTTGCTCTCTGTAAGAGAAACTTTGTTCAAAATTATTAGTGGAGTCACCTCTCTCTCACTGGTAATGAAACACCAGCATGAAGAGTCAAAGGTGTAGGAGGAAAGAAAGGTTGAATGTGACAGACTTTATATCTCCATCCTTGTGGAAAGAGATTTATACCAAATTAATTTTACATAATTGCCTGGTTCTTACCTCTCCTTAGAAGCTGAAAAATGGCTGTTTATTCTTTAAATGGTGATTGGAGGGGAAAGGGGGAAAGGCAGTTAGATGCCATGGGAAATATGAACCAGAAATAAATATCAAACAATGGTTCTGACATCCTCACTAATGACATATCACCCTCCTACCAGACCTTAAGCTGCCACTCTGCTTGCATTGTAATTTCATAGTAAGGTCCTGCTCAGCGTGAGCCAGGGTAGTAGAATTGTGCCTACTGTATATATATAAAAAATGGTCTCCAGCCGCTCTAGACTTCTAGACATGCTAAATTGATGGGTATCATAAACCCCAGGTTGTATTAGGAAATAGCTCTTAAACATGGTGGAATCCAAACAGTTCTTATTATTGGTTTTTATAATATTATGTTTAAGAATTTGATGTATACCTGTAGATATAGATAAAAAATATAAATGCACACACAGAGACATAGTGTGTGCGTATATACACAGACATGAATATCTATAATAATCCCAAATATATTGTAGTTAAAACAAATATGTAAAACCATCCAAAGAAAATAGCAAATAGAAAAAAAAAATGGAGAAATAAATAAATGGAAGGAACTCTTTCTAATCAGTTTCCAAATTCTATCTACAGTATATGCAATGAGTACATTTGCTATATGTTTTTTATACTTGGTTACTAGACACAATAGATAATTTAAACAGGTTTTTTTTCTAATGAACTCAAATTTTGCAGACCCAGAAGTTGAATGAAAACATTTAACATTAAAAATTAGAGGATTTGGTTTAATCTCCTTCATGTGCTGATCTTGTTTCAGCTGCATGTATGGCAAAATGCACACTTCAATGGGAACAGAAGCAGACCCTAAGATTGTGTTTTGTATTACATTCATCCTATATTCATCTTCCTATTATGCCTATCATACCTGCCACAAAATACATATAGATTCCTGAGTAGTTTATAAGTAAAATAAACTTTCCTTTAGCTGATATCCAGGATGAACCTTCCTTTCCCCTTGTCAATCACTTTTATTCGGATGTTGAAATTTATACAAATGGTAAGTTAGGGCTGGGAGGTCACAGCTGTCTGTATTCTCTCTATCCATTGTTAAGTAGCAGAGACAGTAATTAAATTGCAGCTCAGCTCTTGCTGTTTATATCTTTAAAAGTTTAAAAAGAACAGTGTGAGCAGAAAATGTTCCCTAATGTCATTGACAGATTTCCTCGAGCTACTAACTGCTACGCAATGCATTAATCGATCTGTGGCACAGCATTTATTTATGCTAAAGCATCTGATATATTTGTGTCTAAAATCTGTTACTTTAAAAATCATGATATTTGGCTCATTTTCATCACAGATCACTTTAAAATGACCAATTTTACAGGCATCTGCCATACTCCACAAAGATTTATTTTATTGACTGCAGTAGTCACAGAAAATACCTTATGTGCATTCGGCTGAAAGCCATGAACGTAGTCACTTGATGATAAAAAAGGAAAAAAATCCTCATAATACAAATTCTCCAGTGTTCCACATGTACTGAAATGGGGGGTACCTAGTATCCAAGTATACACACTACTTCAGTTCTCCTAGTACAAGCCAAGAGCAAGATTGCTTACATGAACTTGTCTTAGCAATAGTGTATAGTAAAACCATACCTTTCCTCTGTATTCAGTTGCTAGGAGAATGGAGAATTTGTAGATCTAAGCATGTCTGGGACAAATTGTAAACAGTGAGGATGAAACGCAGTCAGACACCACTTGTCATGAGTATCCTGCTCCCAATGGATGACAATTTATTCTCAACCCAGATGTGTTTGTTAAGGTCTTCACCTACTTTGATTAGTGAGAAGTGAAATGGAAATTAGGAGTCTTTGCTTTTATAAGTGTGGTTTGCAAGAGTAATAGGACTAATAATGGCTTTGACAGAACACACTTTAACAGATGAGTTAGTGCACATTTTGTTAGCCAGATGTTATGTTCTGAATAAATGGCATCGGACTCCAAAAAATAATATGCAGTAATATGCTAGAGGGCTCGTGTGAGTACTCCTGGGAGTGCCTTGTTAAAATTGCACCCTCAAATTGGAAGGCAGGTTGGGGTGTTTTCCCTGCCTGACACCAAGACTATCCTCTTTCTTTAGGTAATTCCAACTCATCCAAGCCAAAAAGGACTCTTACTGCCATGGTTAATAAAAATGCATCATCATCATCATCATACTTGGAACTTGTGCTTTTAATATTCAAAGCACTTATGCAGAAATTATCAGATTAAGTCTCACAATTAGAGAGGCAGACTACCTAAAATTCACAAGTGAGGAAACTGAGCCATGGACCTCAGGGCCTGGATCAGGTTTAGAATTCAGGAGTTTAAAAAACACTAAGTTCTGTGCCCTAAACCCTTATTCACATTTCAGAAGCAAATTTTTGCCTTTGGAATGAATCAAATTGCACCAAATTGTCTCCATGGAACATCCATTTCAAATTAATGAAGTTGACCAATGTGCCATACTGCAGTATCAATATTCACAATATAGAAACAGAATATAAACAAGATCAGCAGATAGATCTATTATATTTCTTTTTTAAGCAGTGTTGCCTTTGTCTTTGGTAGTGCTTACACAAGTGATTTTTTTTTTTTCAAATGGGAAAACAATGGGTAGGGGGCCAGATCCTCAGCTTGTGTTAAAAAGTGTAACTCTTTTAATTAGGATGTAGCTAACTTTTTCCCACAATCACTTCTGCTGTACTTGTGGCACAAAGTTTATGGGAAGCTGAGTGAGAAGATATCGTTGGGAACCACTTCTTCAAATATTAGCACGATATCACAGGCTTTTTGTAAGACTAGTATATTTGAGTAACATATGTTTTCCCTTTTCTGATGTTAAAGGGTAATTTGTATACAGGACTGATTGAAATGGTTAGAGATTTTTCTAAAACACATTGAAATGAAATGATTAATTTAAAAGGTGTAATTACTCTCAAGTTTATCTAATTTTGTGCAACGTTTATCAGAAATCTTCATAATCCCTACATTTCTTCTTTGCCAGCAACTCACTCTGTCTCTGTGTGCCCATTTCCTGAAAGATCACTAGGTTGCTGGATTGTTAAGAGCAGTTTCCATTATAAACTGTGTACACTTCTTAGTCATAAATAATTGCTATGAGCTAAAACATGGCAGGTAATTCAGAGATCAAGAACAAATTTAAAAAGAATAAGCACATTGATTTTGTAGGTTACAGGACTAAAAAATTACTAGTATCTGCTGTTATTTTTCATTTTGAAAACTAAAAAAAAGTCTTTAAAAAAAAAAAAAAAAAAAGACCAGAGAAGTTGGGGATTCAGTATTTCCAAACCTGTTCTTGAGTATCCACATTGCATGTAAACCTGGGTTTACAATTGCTGGACCCAGGTCTCAGAGCCACATCAAAGTGTCCAAGCTGCGCTATGCAGACCTTTTGACTTGGGTCTGCGGCTTGAGCTGTATCCATACTGCAAAATGAGAGAGCTAGCCCCCTTTCTCCCCAAAGAGTCTGAGGACCTGGGTGCTTGCTGACCTGAGTCAGACTGAACTGTGGATGTGAATGGAAGGGGAGCTTGGGCTCAAACCTGAAGCAGAGCCCAGACTTAGTGTGCCATGTAGACATACCAAAGACCAGCCATACAAATCCATACTCAAGGAGAAAACTTATTCAAGCAAATATTGGGAGTACTTATGAGTGATTCTTAGATTGTTCAGTGTCTTCAGGGCAGGGATCCTGCTATCTGGTTTTTCCAGTGCCAGACTGTTTCAAGCCATTATGACCCCGATTCAGAAAAACACTTCAGCATTTTCTCAAAAATCCCACTCTTATTTAGCAAAGTACTGAAATACTTGCCCAAACCCCTTTGAAGTCAATGGGACTTAGCGCAAGTTTAAAGTTAAGCATGTACTTAAAAGCATTGCTGACTCAGGGCCTGTATAGGTAATAAATCATAAGGATTGTTCTTTTGGTAAATAATTCATATTTTTTAAAATCCTCAATGTATATATTTAATAGTGTATGTTTTAAAAGGCTCCTTCACACAAATTTTCCCATTCCTGCACTTATACTACATGAAGGATTCACTTTTCTCCTACTCTTTACAATAACAAAAGAAAGATTGAAACAGTTCCCAATAAAATCAAACGTATTGCAAGACAAGGGGCTGACATTCCTTCCTCCAACCTCCCCTGTCTGTGTCTGTTATATAGCCTCATGTTTGCGTATATGCAGCAATAGTGAGACACAACAGGGTGAAGGACGGTTTATCAAGTTTGACTTTAAGCCACCTCGCTGTTGGTGGTTTGCAGCATTACATTATTATTGCTTGTGCTGGTTTGGTATGGTTTTACATAAATGTACGCATGTCCACCTGTGCAGTCAGACACAGACCTACAGACAAACAGTATCCTTTTACTCTAGTATACAGCAGTGCATTGTCATTCAGATTATGCTGATTCACTGCATGAGGTTAAAAAAGAGGCTTTTCAATAATCTTCAGTGTATGTTTTGTATGTTCATACACATATAGGTAGACAGACATACCCTATACTGTTATGCATGCAGTCAAGCATGCACACAGTCACCCAATCTGTACACAAAAACATACTGTGAAGTTAACAATATTATGGTGCCCTGACTGAATATAGGAAGCGGGCTTCAATCAATTCCGAGACAGCTTCTCTGTGCTGAATATTACATAAATTTCTCCACAACAGCTTGTTTCAGAAACTTTCTCTAATAATGTAGATTAAATTAAATTGTTTCTGCTGCTTTAATGCATATTCATCAGATAAAAGCCCAGACAATTATGATGATAGTTTCTCTAGCAGGTGGAGTATGTCTTAGGATTTGATGGACATGGGATTTGATGGAGTAATCTCAGTGAAATTTTGTGGATTATTTTCATGGTGGGGGTTAGCATAAAAAGTGAGAATGTAAGCAGATTTGAGGTGATTTCATTATGTTTTTACATTTGTTTCCTTTTATCATTTTAAACCTAGAATAAGTTCATGCTTTGAACAAATGCAAGTCTTTTAAGGCAAGCAATGAACCACACAAATAAATATATGCCTAGGCAATATATTATAAAATAACATTAATCATATGCAATAATGTTTCTAAAGTAATTGATTTTATTGCATTTATTTTCTTAAACAGTAGGAAGACCCCAAAGAAATTGTTATTTTATACTTTTGCAAATGTTACATGTTGTGTTATATATATCTGTTTGTGCAGTATGCATATTACAATACATATTTTAGGTCATAAGAAGTCACTAATACAATTGATAACATACGCATCATGGTCTATTGGAAAATGCAGATGGAAATCAAAGCACAACTTCACTTTTTTTTTTTTTAATTGAACAGAAAAGAAAAGAAAAGAAAAGAAAAAAAGATTGGTAGCAAAACTGAGCCAAAGAGACCTGAAGTCTGATCCCATTCCCATTGAAATCAGAGTTTTTCCATTGGAACACGATCAGGCTTTATTCCGATCAGGAATCCTGTCCCATAGATCATGCTCACAGGTAGTTGCATTGTTTTCAATGCAAATTGACTTCAGTGGCAATACTTATATAATTAGTGTCAAATAAACTGGCATTATAAATAATGGGTCACTGCCAAATTAGAGTTTCCAAAAGAAAATGGAAGTTAGAATTGCACACGCAAGAAAAGCCCTTTATTCCATCTCTAAAATGTACGGTTAGAATTTAACATTCCAAGGGGTTCAAAAATACACTTGGATAACACACAAGAAGTTATCATACTAGACTCCACATCTGTTAATTGCCTTGTTGCTAAATATCAGTAGCAGCACGGTATCTGACTTAACAGAAGTAGACATATTAAAATGCTATTAATTTCTTTACACTGTTTTGTTACCAATGAAACTTCAGAGCTATGAATGCATGTTTATAATTAATTTCTATTAAAACTCTTATACAGAGACATGGTAGTAATGTGCATATTAATATACACAACAGCATGTGCCCCAGCAATGTTTATATTAACCTACATGCATATTCATTTACAGGGGCTGAACTCAATGAGAGTTTTGAGATTGGCTTCACTAGGAGCTAGATCAAGCATATACTTTTCAACTTACATTGGGCCAAATTCCAAGGGTAGAATTTGGCTCCTCAGGTTTTAATTATTTACCATTAAGCATATGTGATGATCTTCCCCCTCTGATGTTACTACTCTCACACTCCTACATTGCAAGAGTTCACCTCCAGCTGCTTTGCTGTGTCTCCTATTTCATTTTTAGAACCTTGCATTTTATTTCTTTATGCAGCTATGATAATTGATAGATTAATTAACAAACCTTCAGTTCAGAATTTTCCTATCATTCTCAAGCCATTTATAACCTTAGCCGACAAGTCGAGATTGAAAGTCAGCCTTGTAGTTAATCTCGTGATATACTTCCTGAATATTGTTTCTGCTTTATTATGCTGGTTATATTCTCTTACAATGAAAATCATCCTGACGTGAAGTCCTCCCATCATGAGGCCCTGATCCTGCAATTAACTCAGTACAGACAGACACCTAGTGGAGCTCCATGCAGGTACAGGAGACAACATGTGCAGAGTAAATTGCAGTGTCACTGATCTCAAGTGTTCAAAACCCATGATGGAATTGGCTTAAAATTGTGAGATTGTAAATAAGTAATAGATTTGAGGTTGTTTTTGTGCCTTCGGGCTTTTGAGGTTTTAGGGCATACTCACAGTTTCAAGATTTTCTCCAAAAACACGAGGACTAGAAAAAGGAAAGCTGTGATTCTCACCTAATCACGTGCTTCCAGTAGGTGGAGCTTTAAGGAAATCACCAAAATTTCAGTGAGACTCCCAACACTACTGGGAGAGTTGGCAATACTGAGGGCTGGTCTACACTACAGGGGAAAATCGATCTTAGATACGCAACTTCAGCTACGTGAATAATGTAGCTGAAGTCGAAGTATCTAAGATCGAATTACTCACCGTCCTCACGGCACGGGATTGACGTCCGCAGCTCCCCCTGTCAATTCCGCAACTCCGCTCGACTTGGTGGAGTTCTGGAATCGATATGAGTGTTCGGGGATCGATATAGCACGTCTAGATGAGACACAATATATTGATCCCCGAGCAATCGATTGCTACCCACCGATACGGTGGGTAGTGAAGACGTAGCCTGAGTTTGGAGCCTAAATTGTTTCCCAGTGATATGAGATGGTGAGAAAAGGCAGGACAGATGTAGGGCAGCGGGGCAAGTGGATCTCTGCACCACTGCACCCTGGAAGAGAGAGCTCCACCATGACCATGAATATCAAGATGCATGAAAGGGAGCACAGCAACCACTATTCCATCCCATGGACAGCAACCGTAACCATAGAAGGACTGTCCTGCAGCTAGACGACTCATGCCTGACAATAGTGTGAGGGGCAGAATGAGGGCAGCCAGCTTCAGCAGTGTTAGTGAGCATGCTTAGTCCAAGTGAGCATGCTCAGTACAAGCCAAGCAGCAAATTGGGGGGGCACATGACCCTCCATGCCCCGCCCAGTGCTTCCCCTCATTCACCCCTACAGAACTCTCCTCAATTAAACTTGTTATATAACTTCTTTGAAACAATCGTGATCTAAAGGCTGGGTGTTTCAAACCACTGGTTGCCATTGTGTGTTTTCAGTTGAAAACTGTGGGACTGGAAACTCTTCCTTCTGATCTTTTCCAGCTCACTGCGCAAAGGGAAGCATGCGAGGTAAATTCTGGCAAGATGCTGTACATTCCTATACAAATAGAATAATGATAGAAAAAATATTTATTTGCCTGTCCCTTATTCTGAACTAGTCACTGTTTCAATCTGCACCTAGTAACACAGAAAGGATGTATTCCTCTGAAAGGGACCAGCTGTCATCAAGCATCCCATAATTTATATAGCAATTATTGTTTACTCACCACTGAAGCGAATACCCTCATGGACTTGCCAGTCCAAGGGACTCAGTCCTTCATTTCAACACGACCTGGGTCAAATGTGTAGCAGTCAGACTTTTTCATAATAATTCTTAAGTACAAATAGAAAAGACATTGATAGCAGTTGTGATACTGCCAGACAGCAATCCACTGAATTATTTTGAAATGATTCCTGTTTTGTTATTCATACTGTCTGAGCCTATAAAAATCTCTTGCGATAGTCTGTGCTACTGTTTGCAGTAGAGTTCAGAGGCAGCCTGGTTCCCGGGCTTCAGCTGAGCTCTACACAGCCAGGGAGGGGAGAGCAGGCCCTCCATGTGCCAGGACTACACACTGCTCTGATGAAATCTTGCACTTAAACTCTGGAGGGCACTGTGAATTTTAAAAGGGCAGGTCACGGGGCATCTCACTGAATGGTTACTGGGTCTTACTACACAAAGAATGGGGTAGTTTCCTGAGAAGTTTCAGCAATACTGGTTGTGGGAAAGAGGGGACCAACAGGCTATTCCCCAAAGAAGCTGGATGCCTAGAGGTGGGTGAGATATGTGGCTGTGTCCTGAAACTGAATTTATGACACTGTGAGTGGAACACCCTCCTCCTCAAATGAATGAAGAGAATCAGGAAATCCCCTCCCTGTCCCCCCACAATTCATGTTTATCATGTACATACACACGTCCTCTTCACTTTGAGCAAAAATGACAACAGTGGCAGCATAGCCTCACAATGACACTTCTGTGTTCTTAATTCCACCCAACAGAGACAGTTCTCAGTGCCTGTATTTCCTATGCACAGGGGAAATACATTATACTTGCAGAAAACATGAATAATTATTGTGATTTGAGACAGAAGCATTTTAAAATCAATTAAAACAATTCCAACATCCTAGCTGAATTCTTTCCTTTCCAGTTTAGAGATACAGGTGTATTCACATAATACAAAAAACAACAAGGAGTCCGGTGGCACCTTAAAGACTAACAGATTTATTTGGGCATATGCTTTTGTGGGTAAAAAACCTCACTTCTTACCCACAAAAGCATATGCCCAAATAAATCTGTTAGTCTTTAAGGTGCCACCGGACTCCTTGTTGTTTTTGTGGATACAGACTAAAATGTCTACCCCCTGATACTTTACATAATACAAAGATTAATAACTACCCTCTTTTACAATATTGTCCCAAACACTGGCCTTGTCATCCCCTCCTTTCCTCCTTCCCTCCCTCCCGTAACATGAAACGGCCTGCTCTCCGTGCACTACTGTGTAGAAGTTGGCTAAAGCAAGGCAGCCAAGTTCCCTCTATAAAGATTGTGGGTATGAGGGGAGAGAAAAGGCTACACAGTTGTGGTAGATTCTACATCTCTCAATTTCTACCGAGAACAGCACGAACGCCAGGTATAGCTGGAAGCCAGCTACAGCGCCATGAATTTCTGCACAGATGATTAGAGCAGCCTGGCAGTTGCTCTAACTTGTTTCAGTTAAAAGTGACCCCTAAAGAGTGGGACCATGGGGAGCGAGGTGTAGTAGCTAGATCTCCTGCTGTATTCCCACATGTACCAGGGCAGTGGTTTTCAACCCTTGGGGGTCTGCAGACTATGTCTCGGGAGTCTGTGAAAGGTTGTCATTACCATAGAATGGTGGTTTTCAACCTGTGTTTTGCAGACCCCTGAGGCTCCGCAGACTATATCTAAGATTTCTATTCAAAATTTTGTAGGTGTCCACAAATGGAAAAAAGTTTGAAAACCATTGTCCCGGGGTCATCGCCAGCTGGAGAGTTATTCAGTCAATGCATCTTTTCCGTCACCTAGTGGTGTAAAGGGAGCAGAATATAATATCAGTTCTGCTTCATTGTCCTTTTAGATTACAAACCCCTTCAGCTGTAACGTCTTCTTCAGTTTTTCACCTAGTGCATTGCTGATGCTCACTAAATAACTGTAGTAGGCTGGTGTAGAAAACACACCTGCGGAAAGGATCCAGGTGTGTCAGGAAAGGAACTTATGTAGGCAAGGAAGATTGCAGAGTACCCATACTCTGAAGATGGTGAAGTTTGGACTTAACGTTATATTTCCCTCCTTATAAGGGTTATCTCTAATGTTAGGACCTAATTTATCTCCCAACCGCACAATTCTATGGCTTTCCCACTGTTGTTGTTGTTACCATTGGTTGTTTCCCACAGAAATGCTGAATCAGGAAAATGATGGGTGGTAACTGCTATTTATGTTAAAGAAATAAATCAAACTGCATACAGGCCATGAACATAGCAAAAACCATCTCTGGAAGGAGAGAAGGAGGAGATAGTACTTCGTTCTTTTCTTGTATTTCTTTTTTTGCTGACATGATGCAGGGGTTATTTACAAAGTTGGCATTCCCCAACAAGTATCACGCACTGGATTCTGAGATACCAGTTTCCCTCATGACTGTAACTGTGGTATCTCAAATACAACTATATCGTAGCTGTAGGGAAATGTGACATTTTAATTGAAATCACTGACATATATAAATAATGTGACCACTGTTTTTAACTTTGAAGTGAAGTAGCACAGTAGAACCTCACTCATGCATGCTACATACCAAATTTTATGAATTAGCAAATAAACAATATTAAAAACCCAACAAGGATACAGCGTCACAAGTTTATTTTATTTACTTTAAAAAGTGTAGGTATAGTTCTTTATACTGTTGACCGCTCCATGTGGTGGAAGGCTGGATGTGTATGCCATGTTATGCCATAAATTTGGCTGCAAACACATATTTACATGTCTGTTTAGTTTCTGTGCTTTCAGATGTTACCATCCTCTATTAATTATTTGTAGTGTTCATGGTATTCTTGTAAAAGTAGAGCCTGACCTTGCAACCCTTAATCTCAGTAGTAGGTTTTACACATGTAGGCAGTCCCATTGAATGGGATTATTGAATGAGCAAGCATTGCAACAACTGGCCTCTTACCATAACGTATTTTGTGAAAGTAACTGAGTCTTAGAAATATGAGATCTCTACTATTAAGCTTGGGGTGACACCTCCACATTCTTGGTTGGAATGATCTGTTTCGAGTAGTGAAATGAGACCTAGATTATAAACTCTTGGGGAAAGGACCATTTTATGGCCATGTGTATATACAAGACCTAGAACAATGGAGGTTCTTGGTGCTACATCAATATAATTAATTACTACTACTAATGAAATAGTTATATTGTGCCACATAAGAGACAGGCAATTATCCAGCTAATGAAACCTTCAATGATTATTTTTTATTTAAAATATAATAAAGTCCCTTACTCTCTGTGCATACTCTGCAATTTAATGTGATCAGCCCAATAACTACTGAAGAAGAAAAATAGGGAATTGGAGAAAGTTGTACTTGATATCTGTAAATTAATAATGCAAAAATAAACAGAACATTTAGAACATGGAAATCAAATCTGCTCTTTGTTTTAATTTGTTGTATTTGCTAGAAATGGCTACGATTGGAAAGTGATTACTAAGAAGCATATTGGTATACTGTATATTTCAAATCACAAAAGAATGTTTCATTTAAAATAAAATCATTAACAAAACAATGCATCAATATATTAATGAATAGGAATGAAATGTTTCTGATGTTGCAAAAAAATAATATAGTGAGTCATTAGCATTGGTGCAACTAGCTTCTTGTTATAATTCACAGTCACATATCCCGATTAACTGTAAAATATTCCCAGATTTAGGACACACTGTCCTCCACAAAATGCTTAGCTGGGAAAGGTTATTAGCACTGAATGGGGACTGTTCTCTCAGGATAGCTGCAGCTAAAATGACCAGGGAAAGAAATAGCACAACTTCTCAAATTAGCATAATTAGTCATTATCTCTTAATAGCCCCACTTGGCTTTGGAGACTTGGCACTTGAAATTCCGCTTAAAGTTCAGTGAGGAAAAACAAATTTCACGCTGAAATGTCTCAATAACACAGCTGAGCTGCTGAGGTAATCGTCTGGTTTAGGTAAAGGGAAGAAGATGAACATATGGATAGCTAAGATCTTTCCTGTAAGTACTGTGTTTGTGTTTGTATACGTAAAGCACTCAAGACTTGATCATAGAGTTGCGTCCTTCTCTTTTGGGGAGGGAGTAGGGGTGAGTTAACTTTTCCATATTTCTCTTTTAAGAGGGAAAAAAAAGATTAGGGTAATAACAAAGTAAAATGAAGTAGCCTCATCATTTCGGCATTTAGCAGAGTTAACTGGAAAAGATAATAAGCTAGGACAAACAAACTAAATGGTGGAAGGAAACAGCAGGCTTTATTGTAGCCAGTGGCAGAACTAACCCCTTCCTAAAGGGCAGTGTTCTTGGACATTTTACTCAGGACAAAATCAAATAAGTGATAGTAACCCTAAGAATTTTCTTTTTGTGGCAAGGAAACAGATGTCTCTCTTTAAATGCTGAAAGAAAACAAACGCTGAAGAAAAATATTTACAATTTTTATATAGTTAAAAGCTAGTCCTCTTTATCCCCGGGCAAGGAGTAATTTATCAGCTGATTCTGATCTGAGCAATCCTTTGTTGTTATTAATGTGTTTGATTTACATGCTGCACAGCTGGTTTGAAGCCCCTAAGGAGAACAACATGTACGCTATCGATATGGTGCTGTAAACTAGTTCTGAATAGGAAAATAAGTTTCCTCACTTTAGCCTCTTTGACAGATGGACAATCCATGTTAGGAGCCATCATGCTGATAATGGACCTATCTAGGTTGCTTTAAAAAAAAAAAAAGTGTCAGATTTTGCTGAGTTTAAATTGTCTGGATCTGAACACATATGGAAGGTGAATTGCGCATTCATTTCTCAGCAGCTCAGCCTCCTCCAGGTGAGTCTGGATTTGCCTTTGAGAAAAAGCCTGAACTCTGCAATGCCTATAGAACAAAAGGCTCCTCCGTTGCTCAGAAATAACTCTCCTTTACTGCCAAATCGACAGAAAACTAGAAAATATGAAGATAAACTAGTCAGAAAAGGCTGACAGCTGTTATAAAACTGATAGGCTGACATTCTTGTGACCAGAAGAGGAAAGAGGGCTTGGCTTGGAAACTCTAAATTAAGCCTGGCCAAGGTCCATTAGCTCGTCTTCACTTGTAGCTTCTCAGCCTCACACCCAATGGATCACCCTTATTATATAGGGTGCTAGGTGAGAAATGTGATTAAGCAATCTGCTAGTCCTGTGTTTCAGAGGAACAGTCTCTGAAAGTGTTTCAAATCTTTTATCAACCAATAAAATTCATTTCAAAATTCAGAAAGTGTATGAAAGGCAAGGAAAAAAAAAGAAATGGAACTGGATCAAAAGAGATGAAATGACATTTTAAAAGTATGGAAATGAGGAGCTTGTTGAGTCTGAATTAACAGCATAAAGAAATTGAAAAAAATGCAGAAATCTGGTAAAGGCAGATGAAATATTTGCAGTCTGAAGAAAAGCAGGAGAATATAGACAATGTCGTAAGGAGACAAGCACATTCCCTTCCTTCCCCACTCACATCCGTTCCCCGAATGGGCACTTGACAAATAAATTAAGCTTAGGCACTAATTATGGAGAGAGCACAGACAAAAAATCTGATGGATATCTGAGATTTTGCAGAAATATCTTCTGATATGCTATATGTGGGCGGCAGCTGAGAAGAAAATCCTACCAAAGGAAAGTGCCCCCTCCTTGACAAGCCTCTTTGTTGAATGATTGATGTGTTTCTGCTTTCCATCTTCTTTATAGTATCAGGAACCAGAGGTGTTGTTTCAGGACCAGAGCTATTAAGAATTTAAAAAATAAATATAATCTGTTAACTCCAGTTTGACATAGCACATGATTCTCTTTACTCTCCAAAAGTGGATTTTGTGTGCCCAGTTTTAAAAATAGGCCTATTTCTTGGTGACCACTTCACTTGAAGAACCCTCTGTGCTCAAAGTGGGTAATGGTCGGCACATCTTGGTAGTATGTAAATGATCATTTGACGGCTGGCCTTATGGTTAGGGTACTAGACTGGGAGCCACAAAATCTGGGTTTAATTCTTGGTTCTGCTACACACTTCTTGTTTGATCTTGGGTGAGTCACTTAATCTCTCTCTGCCTTTGTTCCCTGTCTGCAACAAGGAGATAATTAGGGTCCTACCAAATTCACGGTCTATTTTGGTCAATTTCACGGTCATAGGATTTTAAAAATTGTAACTTTAATTATTTCAGCTATTTAAATCTAAAATTTCATGGTGGTATAATTGTAGTGGTCCCAATCCCCCCAAAAAGTTGTGAGCGGGGGGAGGAGATTGCGGTACTGCTATCCTGGTTCTGCGCTGCTGTTGGCGGTGGCACTGCCTTCAGAGCTGGGCAACTGGAGAGAGGCGGCTACTGACCAGGAGCCCAGCTCTGAAGGCAAAGTCACCACCAGCAGCAGTACAGAAGTAAGGATGGCCTGGTATGGTATTGTGACCCTTACTTCTGTGCTACTGCCTACAGAACTGGGCCCTCCGTCAGTAGCCACCACTGTCCAGCCACCCAGCTCTGAAGGCAGCAACGCAGAAGTAAAAATGTCATGGTACGCTATTGCCACCCCACTTCTGCACAGCTGCTGGTGGGGCACTGCCTTCGGAGCTGGACACCTGGCCTACAGCCACCCAGCTCTGAGGGCGTCATGGTATAAATCCCCACTTTGAACCTTAGCGTCCAAAGATGGGGTACCAACATGAATTCCCCTAAGCTTAATTTCCAGCTTAGATCTGATAGGCTGCCACCAACCAGGACTTTCAGTGCCTGGTACAACTTGGTCCCCCAACCTCAGGGGACCCCCAAGACCCAGATCCCTTGGATCTTAACAGCAAAGGAAAGTAAATCCCTTTTCCCTAACCGTTGGTCTCCCCAGACTTCCCCCTGGGGTTACCCTGGAAGATCACTAATGCATTCAAAACTCCTTGAATCTTAAAGCGGAGAGGAATGTTACCTCCCCTCCTCTTTCCCCTCCCAAGAGGCCCTAGAAGATTCAAGCTCCCGTGAATCAAAACAAAGAGAAATGTGCACCTTTACCTCCCTCTCTCTCCCGGAGAGAGAGACCAGAATAAACACAAGAGACAGGTTTTTCCTCCCCCCTTCTCTCCTTTCCCCCCAAATCCAGGTAAGTGTCAGACTCCTCCCTGGGTCTTACCAACGCTAACAAAAATCAATTAGATCTAAAAAAAGCAAAGCTTTTTAATAAAAGAAAGAAAAACGATAAAAGTTGTTCTCCTGTAATCAAGATGGAAAATTGTTAAAGGTCTTTCAGCTTGTAGCACTAGAGAGAATCCTCCCCCAGCATACATACAATTGCAACAGAGATGCAATGCTTCCAGCAATAACACATTTGCATAAAGAAAAACAATCAAAAAGACTAATGCTTTCTAACTTGTACTTACTACATAGAACAGAATAATTAGAGAGCCTGTAGGTATGTCCGGTCACTCTCAGAACCAGAGAGCAACAGACAATGAAAACACAAACAAGACTTCCTCACGAGATTTTTTAAAGTATCTTGTCTCCTGATTGGTCCTCTGGTCAGGTGTTCCAGGTTCACTGTTTGTTAACCCCTTACAGGTAAAAGAGACATTAACCCTTAACTATCTGTTTATGACAGAGGGCAGTGTAAAAATGAAGATGGCAATACCGTGACCCCCCTAAAATAACCTTTAACCCCCCTGAAATTCCATTTTGGGTCAGGACCTCCAATTTCAGAAATACTGGTCTCCCCTGGGAAATCTGTATAGTGTAAGGTAATAGACCAGATTTCACAGGTAGGAGACCAGATTTCATGGTCTGTGAATTTGGTAGGGCCCTAGAGATATTTCCTTTCTCCCACCCTTTGTTGGCTACCTGTTAAGGGTTTCTCTGCGCTACAGAGTCAACACAAACTACACTGATGATCAAAAACTGGTATAATTACGTTGCTTGTGCATATTCACACAATGCTCCTTCTGTCAGCAGAGCGCATCCACAGTAAGTGCTCTAGCATTGACAGAGAGAGCAATGTATTGTGGGTACCTATCCCACTGTGCTACTCGCCACCTTCTGCAGTTATGGTGGAATGGGTGGCAGTGTATCATTGGTGTGGAACTGTGTGTGGAGCTTGCCCCAGCACTGTGGCACAAAGACACCAAAATGAGGGCTGCCCTCTCAGTGAAGAACCACATGGTGATTGCTGTGTGGAAGCTGGCAACTCCAGACTGCTACCGGTTGATCATGAATCAGTTTGGAGTTGGGAAGTTCACCACTGGGGCTGCATTAATGCAAGTGTGCAGGGCCATTAAGTGCATCCTACTCCGAAGGACTGTGACTATTGGCAATGTGCGTGAAATAGTGAATTGTTTTGTGGAAATGGGATTCCCTAACTACAGAGGGAAGGTGCTTCAATTTTGGCTCCAGACCATCTTGCTGCAGAGTACCTCAACAGAAAGGGGTACTTCTCTATGGTATTGCAGGCCTTTGTGGATCACTATGGCCATTTCACTGCCATCAGTGTAGGGTGATCCAGAAGGGTGCATGACACATGTATCTTCAGGAACACTGACCTGTACAGAAAGCCCCAAGCAGGGACTTTCTTTCTAGATGAGAAGATTCCAGTGGGGGATGTTGAAATGCCCATAATGATCCTGGGAGTAGCGTACCCCTTACTCCCATGGCTCATGAACCCTTACAGAGGGAACCTGGGCAGCAGGAAGGAGTGCTTCAACAGTAGGCTAGGCAGGTGCACAAAGACCATAGAATGTGCCTTTGGCAAATTAACAACATGCTGGCACTACCTTTATGGCAAGTTAGACCTAAATGAGGAAAATAGTCCCAGGGTCATAGCAGCCTGCTATGCACTCCATAATATTTGTGAAGCTAAAAGTGAAAAATTTCCCCCAGGGTGGAGTGCGGAGGTGAATCGCCTGATTTTGAGCAGCCAGATACCAGGGCAATTAGAGGGGTACATTGTGGGGCTATTCAAATCAGGGAGGCTTTGAGGTACCATTTTGACAATGAGCTCCAGTAATGTGGCTTTCTGTTAACTTGCTGCCTTGCATCAAATTTTCATGATACCTGACCATAATTTGTACTCCACAAATGATCAAATTGCCACTGTGTATTAATTACAGCAGCAACCACCATGTGTAAGAGTTAAATAAAGATTGGCTATCTTTCAGAGAGTATGTTTTTATTAAATACCAGTTAGCAACAAACACACACAACAGGCTTGATGGGAAGGAGGATAATGAAGGGCAGTGTAGGCTCTCATAGCTGTAAGTCCAGCTATCAGTTTGGAAGCTGGCCGAAGGGTGGAGTGAATGAGATACTGAAACGGGTCAGGAAGTTGCAAGGAATGTGTGGGCGGAGTTTGGGAAGGGCATGGAAAGCAGTTCTGTATTGGCTGCTGGGGGAGGGCGAGCATGTATGAATTCAGCCTGCAGTATGATAAGGGACTTAACATTTCCGTTTGCTCCTCCATCACTTTTATCATCTGCTCTTGGCCCATTAAAATATGCTCCTGGCTCTCCTTTCTGTCCTGCCTGTCTATTTATAACTTTCTTTTGAAGTCTCTCTCCATGCCCTGCATTCTTGTTTTTCAGTGTCTGATGATTGGAGTACCTCTCAAAACATGTCCTCCTTTCTCTTTGTTTTCTTATCTGGTAGAGGCACTTTGCCGGTGTGTAGGGGTTCCCCTGAAGGCCACATCTGCAAAAGCACAAGAAATAATAAACAGAAGCATGATTGTTAGTGCATGCACAGCATCAAATCATTATAGTAAAATGCACCTTTTAAAAAATATGAATCAGTTTCTCACTGTCCCTTGGAAAGCACACAGCTCGGCAAATGCCCAAAACATGGTGAGTTCGGCACAGGGGCAGGGAGGCCACTCAAGATGAGGCAAAAGATCTTGGTGTTTTTTCAGAGGAATCACTGCAGGCAACTAGGGACAATAATGTAAATTCTGCCACCATTTTCCACAGACGGGTCAATGAAGCTGATATCTCACTCCTGAAGGTAGGCAAGGCTGCAAGGATGCATCTCCTGCATGTGTACAGCTTCAGACCGGGTCCCTATGCTGCCTACCTGTGTGTCACTTTGGTCCCTAAGTAAATGATTGATTGCCAATTGGCATGGAAAAGTTTCCTATGGGGGCGTGGGGGGGAAAGGAGGGGAGAAAGTGGCACATGACCCCATGTAACCCCTTCACACACACACCTCGCCTCTGTTTGTGGGGGCAATGCCCCCCGCACCCTAACAAACTATGCCTAGGCAGAAGCCAGTGTATCTGGGTGCAGGGCAGCAGAGTTCAAACTGCGGTCAGCAAGGTCATTGTGGGACACCTTCTGGAGGCCATTTACAGTAACATAACCAAGCTCAGTGTCTACACTGGCATTTGGTTGATATAACTTTGCTGCAAAAAGCTCTACACCTCTCATCAAGGTGGTTTTATTTTGTCGGCAAAGCAGGAGAGTTTTGTCAGCAGAAGGAACGTTGTTTGTACACCTCCACTGTTTTGTTGACGAAAGCTGACTTTTGTTGACAAAACTCTGTAGTGTAGACAAGGCCTTAGACCAGGGATAGGCAACCTATGGCACGCGTGCCGAAGGCGACACATGAGCTGATTTTCAGTGGCACTCATGCTGCCTGGGTCCTGGCCACCGGTTCAGGGGGCTCTGCATTTTAATTTAATTTTAAATGAAGATCCTTAAACATTTTAAAAACCTTGTTTACTTTACATACAACCACAGTTTAGTTATACATTGTAGACTTCTAGAAAGAGACCTTCTAAAAATGTTAAAATGTATTACTGGCACGCAAAATCTTAAATCAGAGTGAATAAATGAAGATTCGGCACACCACTTCTGAAAGGTTGCCGACCTCTGCTTTAGACTGTAAGCTGTTTAGGGAGTGGCCCATTATGTGTATGAACAACACCAAGTACAGCTGGGTCCCGGTGTCATTTAGGAGCAGTAGGTGCTATTATAAATAATAATTAGCACATTACATCTGACTTCTGAGCATTCAGGAAGATATATGTGTTATTTTGCAAGTGTAGTTTCAGAGACTACTTCGATATCTGGCCCTGAATGGCAAGAATTAGTTATATATACACCATTCTGCAAAGTGCTAAGCATCTTCAAGTGAGGTGCTGAGAGTCCTCACCTCCTACTGGGATCAGTGGGACTTGAGGGCACTCAGTAGCTTGTACAGGATTGGGCCTTTAAAATTGGGATGGATTTGAAGACAGAACCAAGAAGAGGAGAAACACACACAATTACATGAGCAGAGAAATGCCTGAGGATAATTTGTTCTTTTAAAAAAAAATGCCATTGGGTCATACTGGCTTTGTAGGAAGTACTTAATTGCATGAAGATGATGCTGGCAGTCTCCTCATTCCAATTCCCTTCTCCAACTCAGAACTATCAATTCTGGCTTATTTTGAATTGCTAGTAATTCAGCACAAGAAGTGTCAATAAGAATATACTGTATATTACTTTTCGTCTACTTTCAAACAGAGTTAAGTACAAGCTATATTTTCTGAAAAGACTAAGAAAATATCAGTATTTTAACTGAGAAAGTAAATTAGGAAATTGAATAGACCCTATAAGACCTACTCTTTGTCTAATAAAAGTAGGTCAATGTTTTATACTGTTCACATTAGTGTCATTAATTTTAGTTCTACTAATAAAAGCTAATGGCTGGGTAAGCATTAGTGGATAGCAGAATATCAAATAAGAAATTATAATAATAAAAAAAACCTGAATGGCAATTTTTTTTAAAAAGCACTACATCGTTGGAATTTTCCTATACAATAACTTACATTATACCTTCGAACACTCTGATTTAGAAATTCCCATATGCACCATAATGAAAGTGCAGATGAACTGGAACATGATAAAAAATCTTGTATGTCTTCAGCTTCAGGTCAGCCATCAAACACTCAGCAGATGCTAAACACCAGCTTTATCTTGCAGTCCTTTGTACGTAACTTGCATTAAATTCATGCAGAGTTTTGTCAGCTGTAAGACTACAGGATCTGCCCATAATTTCTATGGTTCTGTTCTTGCCATAAAGTAGCTCCTCTTATGGCTCCTCTTCACATTAATGGTAACCAAGTGCTTGTGTAATGCCGACAGACCCTAGCCATTGGCGGGCGGGATTGAACCTGGGACCTCAGGAGTTTATTGCAAGAGTCTCTACCACATGAGCTAAAAGCCAACTGCCTGTTAGGTAAGGCTGTGGAGCAGACTAATTTTATCTCTCTCGTTACGTGGTCTCAGTGCCACTAGATGGGATAGAACACCACACCCAGAAGGTGTGTGGGTTACACTTGCATCAAGGGAAGAATAGCACCATGAAAGTTTAAAAATGCTGGATGGTAATTGTGAAATGTGTACCTGAAGTTGATGAACATAAAGTTGAGTGTAAGAGAAAGTCAAAGGGAAACGTACTGTTAGTATGTTTTGGTTTTTTATATATAATGACATTGGGCTTCTTCCTGAAGTCAGACGAGTATTACACCACTATTGCTAATTTCAAATATTTGAAAATCATGAGTCAGGCTCAAAAATCATGCTATTTAAAAGAAAAAAAGCTTTGGGTTCTTTTTACTTAGCTTTTGAGCCTTTAGATATGCTTGGGTCATGTTTTCAAGATTTTTTTCTGCCGCCATGAGGTCTAGAAATTTACTTTATTTAAGAGAAGCAGCAGCTGAGATCCTGCTGTCTCACAAGACTCCAGGAACTGAGGCTTTAAACAAAGAATCCAGTATTGTGGAACTTGCAATCAAATCATGAGAGCTGGCAAAATGGTTACTTCCAGTCTGTAGATTAGGAAAATGAAGCATGGAGGCAAAGACTAACAAATAGCAGCCTAAAGTTAGACTCCTAAGTCCATATTAAGACACCTAAATAAATTGCCTAGTTTTCCAAAGTGTTGAGTACCCTGCAGCTCCTGCACTGAAGCTGCTGAATACTCAGATCTTTGGAAAACCAGACTTCTTATTTCTGAGTCTAATTTTTGGTTGTTCTTAAATGAGCTGCTCAAAGTCACACAGGGACTGTATGAAAAAGCCAGGACTGGGACCCATATTTCCCGACACACAGCCTTGTGTCTTAACCATGAAAACCATCCTTTTTATCATAATTACTGTTTTATAGTACTATGTATATGACAAAAGCCTGAAGGTTTATATAAAATACATGTTGTTTTCTCAATAGAAAATAATAGTGCAGTAAAATACATACATCTAGTTGTCCAATTGTTAAAATGCACTTTCTTTACTAAATAGATTGCTGTTGCTCCTGGGGGGCCATTATAATTTATTGTGCCAATATTTGACTCTTTCCTCTTGCTGGTGAGCTGGTACCTTCCCACCACTGGGTAAGACAAACTGGATATGTAATATCTCATCCTTTTCAGTACTCTAGAGTAGCTATGGGTGTATTTCAAGGACACAGAGTCTTCTTGACTGATGACAAAAAGAGACAACTGTTACTGAGCCAGGGAAGAATCTTCTTGGCTAGTGGAAAGTCTTGACCTCTAAGAACGCACAGAATATATTCCAAAGTGATCCCCAGATCCATTTGGTCCATATATGAAGAGGATAATTGTATGACATGCCTAAATCTGTGCATAAATAATTCTTCATACACCAAAGGGAAACATTTGTCCTCAGTTCCTGTTTATTCTTTCATAGTCACACACATTCTGTCTTACATACTGAGCTAAGGACCCCCCTTCTAAGTAATTTAAAGCATTATTAGCAAGTGGAAGGGCTGTGCTTGCTTTTTCCCTTCAATGATAAATTCAGCTCAAGCCTTCTAGGCCATGAGATTCAGAATATACCCAAGTGGCAGGGGAGTGAACTGAACCACTCAGCTCAGACTGAGTCAGGTGAAATCGGCACATAGAGTTGTAGCCAGAATGGCAAGAATTGTTCCAGTACAGGTATTTCTGAAACTAAACCAGAAAGGGCAGTCTACAGTGGGGAAAGTGTGTGCATAGTGGTGGGATTGTTAGCTAGAGAGTGACCAGATGTCCTGATTTTGGGGGCTTTTTCTTATATACGCACCTTTTATCCCCCACCTCCGTCCCGATTTTTCACACTTGCCCTCTGGTCACCCTAGTTAGCTAGCGTTTGACATGGAGATGGTGTCTGGTGGTGGTTGAAATGGGACAGGGTTAGAATCTCTGCAGTAGGCAATGGTGTAGTGGAAATGAATACATGGTGTTAGTGCTCTTGAGTTGGAGTACACAACTCTGCATGCAGACAAATGGAGACTCGATCAAGACCTCTGTGGAAATTGGGCCCTATTTCCATCTCTTCCAACCCTGTCGTTGCAGTGGAACAACATATCTGCAGTCTAGCAGAGATTGGGGCATAGCTGGAGAGCTGACTGGCTGACAGCCAGACAACATGGGATTAATGTTTGTGGGTCTGAGGAAGCCGCTGAAAGAAATGGATGAGATTATTTCAGCACCTCCTTGATTAAAAGGATGTGTCCACTATTAATAGTTAGGGGTCACAAGCTGGGAGTCTTGACTAATCCCTCAGCTGTTTATGGATATCTAGGTAGCAGTGACTGCGAAGAGTACATTTTACCGCCAGCGCTTCTGGCAAGAAGGTTGAGGTACTTTTTATTTCTGATGCAGACTTCACCATGAGTATTCACTCCTTTGCCACCTGAGGCTAATTTACTAATGGGTTCTGCTAGGAGCTACACAGTCAAACTATTCTGAAATTGTATATAGAGCAGACTGTGACTGCCTCTTATTAAGAAGTATTTCCAATGGTGAGTGTGTCACTCCTGAACTCTGATTTACACAGTCTCTTTGATTTCCAAATGGCATTTAAGATGTTGGTTTTGTCCCCCAGTGATGGGATAGTGTGCCGTCAAGAGCAGAACTCCTTGTGATCACTCCACCCCACCACCTGGCTTTGTCCTTTAAGGCTTCAGAAAGGTGCAGTAGATACATATAGAAACTGCAGGGTCCTGGGAATGAATGATGATTGGGGAAGGAATTTGGAAACTGTATTTGAAAGGGCCTGAAACCTTACAAAGCAGACATGGCAAGGCTCCCCTCACCCAACTGATTAGGAAAAAGTTGGAAGAAGGGGAACAGCATGAAGGCTGCCTTTTCCCTCAAAGTAGACAGACACTGACAGTGGAAGGCTGGCCTGCAGAGCCTTCCAGACTGGAAGACTAATTGGGAAGGGTGTTCAGCTGAAGGGAGCTGGCAAAAGCCTTACAGCTGACTAACCTAAGGCAGGAGGCCTGAGAGACAAACCCCAGGCCCAGAGAAAGGGCTGAGGGGGAACTCCTACTCAAAAGAGAGAGAGATTGCCTGTCTGAAGGCAAGGGGCACAGAAAACTGCTAGCAGTACAAGCCCACTGCTGCAGGGAAGATCTGAGACTCCATCTGGAGAAACAGCTCTGTAGCTGGCCACAGGAAAAGCTGGGAGGAACCACCAATTTCAAGGTAGAGAAAACAAAGCCTGAAGATCTTGTGAAGATGCTAGTGTGTGAGGTAAAGGTAGGAGCAGCACAAGGAAAATGGCAGAGGAGTTGAAGGATCAGTTCTTAGCCACCTAAACAGGATTCCTGGTCTGGAATCCAGAGGAGAGGGTGGGCCTAGGGTCCCTTGCCTCTCCCCTAGACCAAGAGGGGAAGCATGGCTGTCAAGAATAAAAGAAGCCAAGAACAGGAAGTACTAGACAGAGACTGATTTGAAGGCCATTCGTTGTTGAGTTTCCTATTTTCTGGATTTTTCTGTTAATCCCTGGAAAGGTAATGGACAGAGCAGACCTGACCATGTACAATGACAGGGCATTGTGACACCAAAACAACTACAAGGGGTGCTAGACTACAAAAAGTGCCACAACACTGCACTTGGGCACAGAAAAGTCCTGTGGAGCTGCGGGGGGCATGATGGAACCTACCCTCTCCCTCATAAGCCCTAAATGATTTGGGTTCTGGTAATGTGGAGAATGACTCTCTCTCCTTTTGATACTGGTATCAGCTCTGGTGTACAAATTAGCTGTCCCCTGGTTAAAATGAAAGGGGACCAATGGCAGTGTATTCTCAGTGAGGGTCCTCAGCTTTGGAAATATCCCCTTTCAGCCATTGGTCTGTCAGATAAGGATGTTGATAACCTTCCAACCATTCTGGAAAAGGTGCTGGTTTCCCCAGAGCTTTTTCTGGAGTAGAGGTTTGATTGGCTGGGAATCTCCGCTTGGGACATAAGGCTACAGTGATTGAAAATAGAGGATTAGGGTGCAATTGTTTGTGTTTCTGAGGCCCAGATCCTCAAAGGTATTTAGGTGCTTAACTCCCATTGATTTCAATGTGTGCCCTCAATTGCCACCGAAACCTCATTGCTTTCCCAGGCGAGTGCCTTGTTCTAAGTTTATTCTTTGCTGACTGTGTTAACATTTGTTCTTAAAAGAATAAAAGTTTTATGGCTGTAAAAAAAAAAAAAAAAAAAATCTCAACTGCATCAGCCTTTAAAATGATAGCACCAAACTCAGTCCATGCTTTGGGGTGGAATATAGAGAACCAAATCTCTTATACCAATAAAACTAGCAGGATCTTATAAGGGACAAGACATTGTCAATTTTATTGTAAATACCATTATAAAATAAAGATTAACAGCAAACAATGTGTTTGGTTACTTATTCCTATGATTATATATATATTATATATATATATATATATATATATTATATATATTATATAATACTATATCCATTCACCAAATCATTCATACAAGTTCTGTATAGATATTATAGTTACCAGCCTAAAGTTGCTTGTGACAGAATACTGCCAGGTACCCTGTACACAAGAGTGGAACCGAGTCCAGGTTCAGGTGACCTGATGCTCCTGGAGGCTGCAGCAGAACCATAGACTCAAAGTCCTCAGTCTTCAGAGTCCGTTTTATAGGGATTTTTCTTCCTATGTTAGTTCATGGAGTTGTTTCATTCTGCTGTTTGCCAGGATTAATCAGCGGGTCACTGGACTCTGTTCTGTCAGATTGTTTGTTTAGGTGTCTTGGGGTGGTCTTCTGCTGTTGCAGAATCAATAGCAGGTGTCTGCCTCCATTCTGTCAGATGTTTGTTAGGTGCTTGGGGGGATCCAGTTGCGCCTCTGGGGTCACTGGTTGATTCCACTGAGACCTTCTTAGGCCAACACTGAATTTTCAGGCTGGTAACTCCCTAACCATTCATTCATCATTTAAACTAGGCACTCATTCACATACACTCTTTATCTTATTACATTTATTTCACTGTCTCTTTACGTTTTGGGGTGTGAGACTCCTGTCTTTTAAACAATTAAAAAAGGAACATAAAGTGAGATAAAATTGAATTTACAGAGGTGGAGGTCTCTATTTGTAGTGATTACAAAGTGTCACTTAGGGAAGGGCACTTAGAGTCAATTAACTTTAACAAGTTTTATACAAGTATTCTGTGAGCAGGCTTCACACAGACACAGCTGGTGGCTTGCAGGTTAGAGGCTAAATCTGGGGAATCACATTTATTTCTAATATAAACCTTTAGTTATAAAGTATTAATTAACATTAAATCATTTCTAACAATAAATCATTTTTCATATAAACCATGTCTAATATAAACCTTCTTCAGTGTCCCTACAATCCCTTATGCACCCCTTACACACTTCTGTTTGCTGGCTACATGCAAATTAAAAGAACACAGAGGAGGCTACATTTAAACTTATTGACTCATTTTTGCAAGTAATAGTAAACATTGCATAATATAAAGGTGTTAAAGAGATTTGTTGCCATATCAGCTGTTTGAGACAATAAACCTCTCTAGTGAAATTACCTACTGGACATGAGACCCTTAAACTAGCTGCAGGAAGCATAATCCAAGCTTTTATGCAATGTATAACAATATGGAGGAAAAGTGATAACAGAAATAGATCACTATTTCTTAGGTAAACATAGTTTCACTTAAAAATCTGTTCAGGTATATGATTCTGGGTTGTGTGGGGTTTTTCGTAGTGATCTAAAAATATTGGAATTTGAGAAGAAAAATCTTACCACAATAATTGCATATTCCAAGACAGATCTTTCCTACTCTCCTGCCCCAAAGTGGGTGAGGAACTGAATTGGGATCCAGGACAGCTGGATTCTGTTATTGGCTGGCTCTGCTGCATTCTTGTATAAATTTGGTCAAGTCTTTTTGCCTGTCTGGATTCCTATAAGTAAAATGGGAGTAAATCTATTAATTCTTGTGAACTGCTCAAATGCAATGATGCAGTCTGTTGAAAAGTTAGTCAACAGCAACAAAGCTAGCTAACGTGCAGGTGTGTTGTGAGTTGTCTTTGTAGGGGGAAAGCAGCAGTGCGATGCAGCTTTGGTTCCGATAGTGGGAAACACCCAGATTCTCCAGGGTACTCAAGTTGTTAATCCCATAGAGCTCCACAATTAGCACGAAGGCGCTTACAACACATAGTATTGAAGTATACAGTAAGTAGTAAACCATACACTATCATTCCAGCCTGTTGCTGGTGAAATGAGTAGAGGTTTAGGCCCTATAAACGGAGGGGGGGGGATGTGGAGAATCATGTGCAGCTGTGGTCTCAGCAGCATTGTCCGAACCAATCATTGCACAATGTGCATTTAGAGCGTGAATGTTGGCTTGCAAACAACAAAGAGTAGTTCAGTGTATTTTAAATGGGCATTTTTTGCTTGTGTTACTCAACCCTTTTGGAAACTTGACACTGACATCTGTTTCCTTATCAAAGAATATGGATGCGTGTGTGCGCACACACATATATATACTGATTTAATAAGGAAGGTTTGTGCTTTGTGGGCCCGATTGTCAAAGGTCTTTATCATCTCTAGTTCCCATTGACTTCAGCTGGATTTGTAGGTGCTCCGTTCTTCTGAAAATCAGGCCTTACAGGTTCTAGCCTTCTGAATTTGATGCTCTCTTTTTAAGGAAACAAACAGCATTGAATCCTTTATTTTGCTGGGGGGAAATACTCATTTGGGTTTAAACTTTCAGAAGGGCACTCAGGATCCTGGGAGACTGGGCCCAAAGTATCTCAGCCCAGGAACAAATACGTTCTGTAGAAGTTTTTAAACAGCTGGTTTGCTACAATTAAGACTCTATAAATCATGAATGGTAGTTCACTTTGCAGCACTATGAGTTTTCAGTTCTCAGTAGAAGGAGGAACTGATAAATACTTCTGTGTTCCAACATATAGTCTGTGTAAAAGGGCAATTGTGTGTGTATATGTAGACACACAAGTTAGTGCATTGAAGTATGCCATTTTTAAGACTCTGTAAAAATTGGGCAATAGTTTCTTACATAGCTCCGTAAATAAAAAATTTAGACATTTTGGTTCAAGGGAGTGGATAAATCCTGAGGCAAAACTCAAGTGAGGACATTTTCTCCTGAGGTACAGTTCTCAAGTTATCATCATTATGAATCTGCCTGTACCTAATTCCTGTATTAACCAAGGATCATTGGTGCCTGCTATCTTGCAATAAATATTCACATCTAGACTGGGTATCCCAATATGAGAAGCAAATTGGTTGCATTTAATTTGACATAAAAGTTTGAGTTACGATATCAGAACTTTGATGTTAATCTAGTTAACAGTCAGTGTTGCTCCAATTGATATGTGCTCACAATTAGAAATCATAGTGTTAGCTGTAAAATCTCAATGAACATCTTACTTTGCTCATTTAAGACCCAATTCTCCTTCCCATTACTTAAATGGGAATTTTCCTACTGATTTATATAGGATTTGATCCTGCAAAGAGGCACGCAAATACTTAACTTTACATGAGTAGTTCTACTGAAATCAGTAGAACAATTTGTGCTTAAAGTTAAGCATCTGCTTAAATGCAGGATCTAGCTATTTTCTGTATATTACTGTAGACAAACATTTTAGGTGAATAATAGAGCATCTGTAAATAACTATATAATGTAAATTACAATAACTTTAAGAGGAAATACCTTACTGATAGTGACAGTTCTTGATATATAACTATGTAAGCCTTTTTATTTCTAAATATAGTGCATACAGAAAGAACAAATAAACAAGGAATTACTCATAATACAAGGCCAAATTCTGGCCGCCTTTGCTTATACCCTCAAAATGGATGCAACGTAATATTGTAAAAGAAACTGGAGTAATGTGAGTGTGACAAGTAGTGTAGGGACACGGCTCAATCAGGGAGCTTGAGCTGAGGCTTTGTCTACACACACAACTTGCACCATTTTAACTAAAATCAGTTTGTAAATGGAGTTGGTAAAACTGTTTGTAAATGGAGTTGGTAAAAATTCTTGTGTGGACACATTTTATCAGGTTCTTAACTGGCATATACAGATTTAGTTTAATTCTCTACATTGAGTGTGTCTGCAACAGTTTAACTGAATCAATTGAAATGCTGATTGCTGTGAATCTGGTGCCAGTATTGAGAATAGGTCTTTAAATGCCTGAACCTCATACTTTAACTTCAAAGCCTCACCTTAAATGCCTCTACACAGTTGAAGCAATGGAGCACAGAGAGCACAGTGTTTCTGTGGGTTTCAGGGAGAACCAGAATAAAGTGGACTGGTTCTTCCTGAAAACAATAAGGAATCCAGTGGCTGGACTCTTTGTTGTTTTTGTGGATACAGACTAACATGGCTACCCCCTGATTCTTGGTTCTTCTTGAGTTTCTTTTCCTAGCTGTGGCTTATCTAGTATATGCACAAGACTAACTCACAGGCCAATATTTCCTACTAGCCTAGGCAGTGAAATTCCACTGACTTCCCTCGAGCTGCATCTTGTATCACCAGGAAATTTGCCAATAATCTTTAAACTGTCAGTAAAGTGGGGTTTTACAAATCTTCACAAAGGGACTCTGCCTCTTCAATTCTACTGTTAACTTCTGTCCTTATGCCAGTGGGACAGAGAGGCCCATTTGTGCCAACTGCTAAAGGGTTCACTATTCTTTACAAATGTCTCAGATCTGACAAACTCATTACACCAAATTCACCACTTTGGTGGTTTTTATCTATGAATGGCAGCATGTGGGGTCACTACTGAAAGCTTGTAACTTATCGATGCTCATAATCATTGTGAGATGTGATTTAAGGAATAATGTAACTATCTTGAAAATGGTCTTAGAATAAAAGTGAGTTACCAGGCAATTGTATGCCTCACTGATGACCCATTCAAGCAGGAGAGAGTTGTCACCACTCACTGGCTAGCTGATCATGTCAATGAAAAGACAATGGAAAACAATCAAAGACAAACTATAAACCCTGAAACCACTTGAAAGTGAAGAGGAACGATATGACAGCGAGAGGATCTCCCTGTCTATGAATAAAGACAAAAACCAGATTCAGTATATCATAGGGTGGAGAAAGACACTCTGTATCCATTCCCTGAGGGGAAATTCCTGAAAGGCTGGCTCCATGGCGCTAGCAAGTGCTGCAAAAGACTAAACTTTGGGGTGAGAACCTATTAGTAGGTAGGAAAGGTTAATATTAATAAATGTAGACCCTATTAGGTAACCATTTGTTTCCATCACTCTCATGTGTTTCTGTTTGAATCTCTTTTCTGTCTTAAATACATTTCTTTTTGTTTTACTATGATAGAACTCAAGTGCTGTGTGTGATACAGGAGCGATGGCTGGTAAACTGGGGTCACTTTTCCTTTTGAAATGGAGGATCTGGGATTTCTGTGGGTATCCAATGCTTGGGGGCTGGATGTCACAGAGGGACATTTCAAATGGATTTAGGGGCTGAGGTGCCTCTATTGTCAACCTGCGGGGCTAGTGTAGCCCAGAGGAGAGTGCCTGAATGGCTGACAGGCTGCTTGTGTTAGGGAGTTAACACCCAGTTGGCATAGGCATGACTCCCTTGTTCTGAAGGCATGTGACAAAAAGGTGACTCACAGCCCTGGGTGGCCTGAGAAACATTGCTGCCACATATTAGGTGTGCATGAATTCATCCTGTCATGGTGGCAAAATCCTTTTTATTTGTAAATTTCCCATGGATATAAGGTAAACATAATGAAAACTGTTTTCTTAACTTCCTTTGTTTACTGCCCCAACATTCCATGTGAGGAAAATATACCTATTGCCCATGTAGATATAAGATCTGAATCACTACAACATTCATCCGGGAAGGCCCTTAGAAATCAGAGGCGAGTGATGCAGTTGCTGTTCTAACATGACGGATTGCAGTGTCAGGGGACCACTTCCCATGTAAGTGGCACTGTATGCAATTATCCCAATAACCTAACTACACTGCAAGTTTCCATTACTAATTACAGGAATCTCATATTTTGAAACTAAGGGTTCGTAATAAAGCACTTTATTTTCAGACAATATAGATCAGACTCCGGTTATTAAATATGAGCAGCAAATAGCACCTGGCAACATACTTGCATCATTAGATACCATTATATGCCTCATTCCAGGACATTTATACACGTGCATAGTCCTGTTGAAGTCAATAGGATTACTCATATGTTTAAAGTTACACACATTGCTGACCAGCTGTCCTGGATCAGGACGTAGTGACCACCATTGTCCGCAGTGTGGTGATAGCTAATGGATGTATGGGCTTGGCCAGCGTTAGTTCTATATGAGCATAGCGTAGGTCCCTGAGTTCCTCCCACTCAGAAGATTATATTGGAACATACACACACCCTATATTTCCTGTTTAGCCATATGGAGAGGGCCATGTAATTGTTACCCCAGGCTGAGAGCCCTGGGGGTTGAATGGAGGGTATGGCATGTGAAAAGGGTAAATATAAACACCCAAGGTTGAAAATCAATGGGGGGACGATTGGACAAAGCTGCCCTGGCAACTTAGATGTTCCCTTACATAGAACAGCTGACTTCCTTTGTGCTGTGGGCATTCTTGTGCCATCCTCTGAAAAAGTGATGTCAGAGCTTTTCCATGACATCATCCTCTGCTGCTTCTCTTAATTTGCTCACGTGCTCCTGTGATCTCTAAGTGGCAGTGTGGCTTTATCCAAAAG
The DNA here is from genome assembly GCF_003597395.2 of Chelonoidis abingdonii. NCBI lineage: Eukaryota > Metazoa > Chordata > Testudines > Testudinidae > Chelonoidis > Chelonoidis abingdonii. The sequence continues at coordinate 25,888,050 of NC_133770.1, read as the reverse complement.
GAGAGTGAGTGGACCTGAGCAGAGGGGCTGTTTCCATGTTATAAACACAATTACACTCTTGCCGTTTCAAACTGCATTGACCAGCAGACTCACCGTTAAGGGCACCCTGAAAGTGAGAGAGATCTGCTCTTGCACCTTTGCCGTAACTGTGTCAGCATTTTTTCCCATCACACACTGATCCACCAAATTTCTCACTACCAGCTTTCATAACAGTTTGTGAGTGTAACTCTTAAACCAGACATCTTGAGCATCAGCTCCAGACTTCCCTTATTGTCCCAACAATGTTAAATAGCAGCTCATCAACTCTGTTATTAACCAAATGCGGAGCAGCTGCAGTGCAGTAACCATGATTACTATAAAACTCCTTCAACTTGAACGTTCTTGCGCTCCTTCCTGTCATTTTACTCAATTGATTAGCTCCGTCCAGCTTATAATATTTATTTACTTTAACTGTCGTCAAAGGATTTCTTCATGTCTGCATCTTTTGGACTTGGCTGTAACTAGCGCTTCTTCAAATCATATATTTAACTAACTCCACCTGCCTTAATAATTTAGAATATCATCACTAGGTAATAAATGTCCATTAAAAAGAAATATTTTAAAAGATGTACAAACCACAGAGTCTAATAGCAGTGAAACACTGTGGGTTATTTCACTGACTCCTTCTGGTCAGATTCAGTAAAAACTGAGCCTGGCTTCAAAGCAAACCCAGAAAGCAGTGTTTTGTGGGTTTTTTTTTTGTTTGTTTGTTTGTTTTTGAAGTTTAGGCAGCCTTGAATGGGTTTCTGAGGGTGTGGAAACCAGACAGAGTTTATAATGAACCTCACTTCTTTTATCTCACTCAGGCATTATATGAATGTACATGGTTCAGACCACTCAAGCCAAATGATGTAGTTTTCACTCAAGAGAGCAAAGCTCTCAGTTCATCTTGGATTTAACATGGATGTTCGACATTTGATAATTCATTTACTTCTGTGTTTTGTCCCCCTCTGCTAGCCTTCATTGGGTTGTGCCTGTAGACTAGAAGCCCTTCAGAGCAGAGATTGTCTCTTATCTGTCTTTTTAAGGCTCTCAGTAAAATAGGGTCCTTGTCCTGTTTACGCACTGCCATAATATACATGTTGACTACCATCGATTAATTATTATTGATAACTAAATAAAAGTGTGGAAAGGCCACAGAAGTTCCTTCAAGGCAGAGGACAGGCTGTGGTTCAACTATGTAAGAGCAGGAAGTGGCAGGAAAGGTATGCAACAGCTGTGTGCAGCAGATCTAGGCTCCAGGCCAGCTGTGCATAGGCCACTGTAGAAGAGGAGGTTTGAGGGGCAAGCTATAAGACCTGTGGACTTGCAGTTGGGGAGATCCAGTGGCCATGAACAGACCTGTCTGGGTGCGTAAGGAATGTTGGTCATAGAAGGACTGTGGAATTGTCCCATGCACTGTCCACAGATTGAAAATGCTGGATTTCATACACAAAGCCCATTAACTTTGCCTTAGATTGGGGGTGGAAGGAATTTTTTAAAATCAGTCAGTCAATGAGTAGCTTGTCCTCAAAAGGAGCACATGGTCATTCTGCTTGTATGTTTAAGCTTGTCTCTGACTGGCTGAAGCAAATAATGTCTATTCTGTTAGCCAATCAGAAATTAATAGCAACTAATGGTACTATAGCACCTCTCCATCTACTGGGCCAACATCTGTTACAAAGAATGTTGAAATCTGTATCATTTAGTATAATAGCAATTAAATCATTATAATCACATTATTAAAGGCTCAGTGTCTCCTGCTTTGAAACAAATATCTTGGCTTCACCTCTATATTTTTATTCTAGCAGGAGACCATTTCCTTGTTACAATATTCTGTTACATTGGTATTATCTCATCAGGTAGAGCTTTAATAAATCATGCAAAGTATTTTTTCCCCATAAAGTCATCTTTCCTTTGGAGGGTAATTAAGGAGTCTTCCTCTCCTGGGGTGTCGTCCAACTCTAAAGGAGAGGAGAAGAGATGGAGCCACGTACCAGTCCCTTGGGGTGCAGCTATACAGCCTGTGACAGTCTGCAGCAGCAAGCCTCCTGCCTGGGTTGACAGACTTGGGTTTGTAGGGCTCATGCTACCACATTAAAAAGACCTGTGTAGACAACACTTTGAAGTTGTGGCTTGGGCTGGATGCTCAGGGTCTGAAGCCCACCCTGCTCCCAAGGCTTCAGAGCCTGAGCTCCAGCCTGAGTCACAATGTCTACCAACTAGTTTTAGAGCCATAGTGCAAGCTCTGCAAGTCCCAGTCTGCCGACCTGGGCTGGGAGGCTTTTTGCAGCAGGCTGTGTAGACGTACCCTTATTGAACACAGGGCAGCTGTGCTGGCTACACAGATGAATGTATGTGCCACCTTCGTAATGAATAGTGCCTCAGCTGCACTCCCCAAGAGCTGTGGATGGCCAGAAGTCCCTTTGGGCAATACATCTCTGCACCACCTCTGACAGGCTCCTGGGTAAGCTCTTTTTGGCAGGGACTGTCTTTTTGTTCTGTGTAGCACAATGGAGTCCTTGTCCATGACTGGGGCTCCTACATGCAACTACAATACAAATAATAATAATTAATATAATAAATGAAGGTCACCTTCTAAATAACCCTGCGGTCAGTTCTGATACTATTGTGCTATTTATTTTAATCTTCCTGTATAGATAAAACCACAGGTGGTGGTTTTTTCTCATGAAAAGTGACTTGTCTGTAAAATAAATAAGGTGGGATCCAGCTGTCCAAATGACAGAGGTGTTCTCTAAATGCAGTTGGAACTGTGAGTGGTGGTGTTTCCAGAATAAAATCTCTTCCTTTGTAGTTCTTGAAATGGCAGTAGAAGTTCACTAGTACAGTAAATTCTGCATTAGCCAAAAAAAGTAGGTTTTTGCTCAAGTTAGAGACCAATTATTTCTTTCGGTTTTTGTTTGTTCTCCAGCTATTGCTCCTGTAAACTCTGCTCTTGGATGTTTGCTCATCAGCTTCACCCACCCTATAAGTACCTATAAAGCAGTAGTCATTGAGACCACATGCCTGCCCTGTAGTGGATCTTAATGTTTGTTATAAGCCCCAATAATAAGCCCTTTCCTGCCACGATAGCAATGGTTCTTGAAGTCCTCATTCACTGGAAGAATGCCAGACCCAAGGTCAAGTGTGTATTTTCAGCATACGAGGGGAATGGGTAACATAATGTGGGGGCTTTTGTGGGGTATGAACTCTCAATTGAGTAATGTATTTGTTCTTGGTTTAGGACCTGTCACGCTCCCCTTGAATTCAATGGTAACTTTGCCATTGACGTTAGTGAGTAAACCGCACAATCAGTATCTGGTCAAGATTGTTAGCAGGTATCAGGCCACACTAATGGAGAGAGGTGGAGGTATTTGTCTGGGGTTTTTTTTTGTTAACCAAAACATATTTCTCTTTCGTATTCAACAACTGGATAAACTCCTCCACCTGTTCCAAATTGAACTAATCTAAACCAGCTGAAATGGTGACAGTATGTGCATTGCACAGGATAATATCCACTGCTGAATGATGCAAATCTTCATTTTCATTTCTGTCTTTGAAATACAATAGAATTATTAGTCAGTACCATCAATGGATTCCCTGTTACCTAAGCTGCCCTGCTCTGACTGCTCTATTTTGTCACTGTCTGTGCCTCTTTGCAATATGGACATTGACCTTCAATGGCCTCCCCATTAGAAGTTTACCCTTACAATGAGCACTCACTGTTTTGTGCTTGTCTGTCATGCTAGTTGCTTACTGTGTAGGATGCTGTGCATCCCCTAGGCCAACCCCTGGGAAGCACTTGGCTGCAAGGTACTGTCGCTTTGCGTGTTGGAGTTGCAGAGGCAATGGGAGGGACACAGGAGGGCCACTTTCACCCCTAGATTTGCTGCTTGGCTTGTAATGAGTAGGCTCACACAGACTGGGCATGCTCCGTAACATCTGCTGAAGTCCTTGTCCTCACTCTACCCCCTCCCCCATTATTGGCAGGTATGGGTTGTCTCTGCATGGGCAGTACATCCTGTGGCACCTACTGTCCACAGTGCTCCCTGGTTGGATTTCTGCAGGGTGTTCTAGTGTCACTGTGGAAGCATCAGCAGCTCTAGGCTCTGTAGAGCCAGGTTCTAATCCCCAGGATATTATGCAATAGAAATTTGTACATAGACCTCCATGTGAGCAGGATTGTGCTTTTTAATAATCAGTTAAGTAATTTCTTTACATATTATTGTCCATATGGTACCAGTAGAAAGCAATGTAAAAAGTTTTTCCCAGTTCTACCAATAATAAGGAAAGGATTAGCATAGAAATGTAGGACTCAATGGTACTTGTAATGCACTAGGTTTAAGAAAATTGCAGATGGTGAAGAGTTGCACAGTGAGGTTGTGGGAAAGGGAAACTATGCCTCTCAGACACTTAGGTCCAAAGGCACAGCCCCAAAGGTGATATACTATGTAGTTCCCTTCATCATCAGCCAGCTCCATTGGTGGATGCAAGGGACAGGGCTGCAGAGGTTGTGGGGCTAGAGCCCCACTTCTTTCTCACCTTTCTCTCCCCTTGAAACAGTCCTTTGTGCAGCTCAGAGGGCTGCAATTATGTCCTGCAGATGGGGAGCAAATTAGAGGGGGCTCCTTCTACCCATATTGGGATGGCCACCATCTGTCCTCCACAATAATTAGCAAGGTCACATATAATTAATCTTGAAGAGGTCAAGAGTTCCACTGTGTATTTCCTAGTCACCTCGATTTTAACCAGCCATGCAATTCAGAGTGCAGATCAAGCAACAAAAATAGGAAATGGGGGAGGAGAGGAAATCAATAATTTAAGCTAGGAGAAATCATAATCAGTTTTTTATGTAAAGCAGCTCCACAAACATGTAGCCCCAGAGGACATCTGAGTATATGACAGATCTCTGAAACTCTAGGCTCCTTATCTATACGGGATACAGATCATGTCTCATGCATTATGTGAATGAAATGTGCAGGTAATTCTTTCTCCCTAGGGGATCGACTGGGATGAGTTTTCATTGAAATGATAGGGTAGCATTCTCACACATTTGTTTAAAGATTGCTTTTGGTCTCTTATTCCCAGGTATGGTAATAAAATGTATGCAGCAGCAAGGCTTTCATACCTGTAGAAGAGCACGAGAGAGCAAGAGAGGACACCTTTAGTTACTTATCTCCCCAAATCTTTATAGCTGCTCTCCTATCGCATTATGCCTGAGCGTGCATTTGTTTCTGTATTGGATGCAATGATAAAACATTTTGGTGCTCAGAATACTGTGTTGTGCATCGGTATCTCTCTCCATTCCTGCTGGATCTTAAAAATAATTTCTTACAAAGTTGCTTACTCTGGCTTCTCACTCTATTGTAATAGACAGTGACCTTTTAAACCACTATGCCTATGGGTGTGTGTGTGTAAATTATAGAGTTTAGTTCCCTGGATGCTCCTTAGCTGTCATAATGAAGGAAGTTTACAGTGGGAAAGTGAATGAAGCAAGCATGTTTTTAACCATATGGTAATTATCTGCTATCTGTGCAAAAGACATAAAGTGTTGTTTACTGGATATGAAAAGAGCATCTGAGAAGGGATTCCCTGGGGAGGGAGTAAGGGAGATTTGGCACAGTGGCTGCTCTTCAGATGGCTTGTAATAGACCCTATAAATTTGAAATAAGCTGTTGTTAATCAGTGAAGATTGGAGACGGTTGGCACATAATGTTTCAGCGTTAAGGGGCAGGTAACTGTCTTGCCAAGCAGGCATTTTTTAAAACTGTAATTGAATTATGCAGTTGAGCTTTTAAAGGAAAAATGAACAAAAATGTGTAAAATGAGGTTCTAACTCTTTGAAGTCAATCGTGCATTTAATGAGTAAGAAGAAAAATCCTTAGTGGTGGATTTTTAGGTGTCATAGCACTACAGTCAGGAGAGCTTCCTAAATTATGGGATCTGTTTTTTACTTTTTTCTTTTTTCCAAATGAGCTTAATTCAGCTTCATATCTCTCCGTTTGCCCATGATACATACTTATGCAATATGCTTCTGACAACTTTACTTAAAAGAGAGGGGAAAATGTGTCACGCTTATAACTGTAACTGCAATGGCACAAAATTCAGAATCATTTAACTTCAGTACATTAAATTATTCAGAAAAATTGCCAAGCCTCATTTGAACAAATCTCCTTAACCCAGTTTAGCATTTTAATACCAAGAAAATTAGTTGTGAAATTCCAGCAGCGCCATTTGCATTGCTACATTTAAGGGGGTGCTTTAAACTCTCCAATGTTGCCTATAATACTTATCCATTAAAAATCCACTCAGTGATGAAGTTTAGTATGGCAGGTCTTAGCCACCAGACACTTATTTCCTTTTCTTTTTTTTTTTGACTTGACTTGACATAAAAAAATAAGTTATTCTGTCACATGCCAAATTCTGTGAACATTTACTATTGATTGTAGTGCTTGCTACTGTGAGTTGTCCCATTGAAGCAATGGGAATACATACTGTAGTAAGCACTACATTTGGAAATGAGCATTTGCATGATCAAGTCTGAAGACACTTTTTCATCTGGGGGTAACTCCAAAATGTTTTATTTAGAAAAAAATATCATCTGCAATCTATTTGTTAATAATATTTATTGTATAGATGATGATAGCATCCATAATGTATATGTCTGAGCATGTTAAGTTTACGTTCAATGAGAGATATACAGGGAGATGTGCGAGAGGCACAAATTATGTCTACACAGCATTTTGGAGAGAGCCTCCCATCTCAGGCTGATGGACTGGAGTTAGTGGGGCTTGTGCTTGCACTCTAAAAATAGCTATATAGACAACACTTTGAAATTGAGGCTTGGACTGGAGTATGGCTCTGAAGCCCACCTCTGTCCTTAGGTTTCAGAGCTTGAGTTCCAGCCACAGTCACAACTTCAAAGCACTGTTTATATAGATATTTTAGAGCAGTGGTTCTCAAACTAGGGCCGCCGCTTGTTCAGGGAAAGCCCCTGGTGGGCTGGGCTGGTTTATTTACCTGCCACGTCCGCAGGTTTGGCTGATTGCGGCTCCCACTGGCCACGGTTCGCTGCTCCAGGCCAATGGAGGCTGCAGGAAGTGATGCGGACCAAGGGACGTGTTGGCCATCCTTCTTGCAGCTCCAATTGTCCTAGAGCAGCGAACCATGGCCAGTGGGAGCCGTGATTGACTGAACCTGTGGACATGACAGGTAAACCAACTGGCCTGGACCGCCAGGGGCTTTCCCTGAACAAGCAGCGACCCTAGTTTTGAGATCCACTGGTTTAGAGCACTAGCACGAGCCACATTCAGGACCAGATTAATCTTTTGTGAGCCCCTGCACATGGACTGTGGCCCCACCCATCTATGCTTTGCCCTAAGGCACTGCCCCTGCTCCACCTACGCTCTGCCCCGAGGTCCTGTCCCCACTTGCACAGAGGGGAGGGGCCAGGAGGAGTGAGCGGAGGTTAGGATGGAGAGGAGCCATGGTGGACAGGTCCTCGAGGGTGAGAAGAAGCCACTGTAAACCCAGAACTGGCCCCATTAGTCTCCTAGTCTGGGAAGCTTGCTCCAAAATATTGTGCAGAATGGGATACTGGAATGGTTTAAAGGAGGCCAGCTAGGAATGGAGATGTAGAGCTAGTTTAAGCCATCCATCTGAGCAGATAAGAAAATGGTATATAGAGAAAAAGAAGAGGTGGGAACCCAGGACAGAGCTTTGTGGGATACTATAGAAAGTAAGAGAAGGGAGGAAGATGACCTACTGACAGAGACTAAAGAAAGACTCGAGAGGTGGAAGAAAAAGTAGAAGAAGGAAAAGTCATGGCAGTTAAAGGAGGGCAAGATGTTGAGCACGAGGGTGTGACTGACAGTGTTGAACGCAGCGGAGAGATCAAGAAGCTTACAGGTGGAGCAGAGGGTGGGAGATTTGGACAGGAAGAGGCCATCCCCTCAATATTTGTTACCATCCCTCATTATGTCACATCTCAGTGTTGAGTCAGATCCTCAAAACCCTTATTTGTACAATTAGTCCCATTGACGTCAATAGGGGACATTTACTTAGTTGAGGATTGCTCACAGGAGTAACTGTTGTCAAGACCAGGCCCTAAAGATGGACCAGGCTTTCCATCAAGCCCAGTATGCTATCTTCTGACAGTGGTTAATGCCAGATGCTCCAGTGGGAATGAAAAGAACAGGGCACTTATCAAGTGATCCAACCCCTGTCATCCATTCTCAGCACCTGGCAGTCAGAGGCTTAGGGACTCCCAGAGCGATTACCTGACCATCTTAACTAACAGTCATTGGTGGACCTATCCTCCTCGACCTTACCTAATTCATTTGTGAACCCTACTATAGTTTTAGCCTTCACAACATCCACTGGCAATGAGTTCTACAGGTTGACTGTGGGTTGTGTGAAGAAGTACTTCCTTATGTTTGTTTTATATCTGCTGCCAATTAATTTCCTTGCGTGGCCCTTAGTTCTTGTATTACGTGAAGAGGTAAATAACACTTCCTTATTCGCTTTCTCCACACCATTCACGATTTTACAGACCTTTATCATAGCTCCCCTTTGTCATCTCTTTACTAAGTTGAACAGTCTCAGTCATTTTAATCTCTCTTCATACAGAAGCTGTTACATACCCCTACTCATATTGTTGCCCCTTGTACCTTTTCCATTTTTAATATATCTTTTTTTAAAGATGAGGTGACCAGAACTGCATTCAGTATTCAAGGTGTGGGCATACAATGGATTTCTGTAGCTGCATTCTGAGATAGTGTCTTATTATCTATCCTTTTCCTAATGGTTCCCAATGTCCTGTTAGTTTTTTTTGACTGCCGCTGCACACTGAGTGGAAGTTTTCAGAGAACTATCCACAATAACTCGAAGATAACAACTAATTTAAACCCCACCATATTGAATGATACTTGGGATTGTGTTTGTCTGTGTGCATAGTTTTGCATTTATCAACAATGAATTTCATCTGACGTTTTGGGGCCCAGTCACCCTGTTTTGTGAGAGTCCTTTTTAACTCTTTGCAGTCTGTTTTAGCCTTAACTATCTTGAGACATTTTGTATCATTTGAAAACTTTGTCACCTCACTGTTTTAGCTCTTTTTCCAGCTCATTTATGATTAAGTTGGATAGCACTGGTCCCATAACAGATCCATGGGGGACACCACTATTTACCTCTCTCCATTTGGAAAACTGACCGTTTATTCCTACCTTTTGTTTCCTGCCTTTTAACCAATTACTGATCCATGAGAGGACCTTCTCTTTTATTTCATGACTATTTGGTTTGCTTAAGAGCCTTTGATGAGAGACCAGAAAGCTCTTGAAAAGGAAGTCCAAGTACACTATATTCACTGGATGACCCTTGTCCACACAATTGTTGATCCCCTCAAAGAATTCTTATAGATTGGTGAGGAATGATTTCCCTTTACAAAAAACATGTTGACTCTTCCCCAACAAATCATGTTCATCTATGCGTCTGACAGTTCTGTTCTTTACTATAGTTTCAACCAGTTTACCTGGTACTAAAGTTAGTCTTACTGGCCTGTAATGCCAGGATCACCTCTGAAGCCTTTTTTAAAAATTGGCATCACATTAGCTGGCCTCCAGTAATCTGGTACAGAAACTGATTTAAACAATAAATTACATACCACTGGAATTTCATATTTGAGTTCTTTCAGAACTCTTATTAGTGTTTAATTTATTCCATAACCTCCTCTACTGACACCTCAGTCTGGGATATTTCCTCAGATTTGTCATCAAACAGAATGACTCAGGTATGGAAATCTCCCTCGCTTCTTTTGCTATGAAGAATTCATTTAGCTTCTCTGCAATTGCCTCGGTTCCATGAATGTTCCTCTATCACCTTGATCATCCAGTGGCCCACTGATTTGTTTTGCAGGCTTTCTGCTTTTGATATACTTAAAACATTTTTTTGATGATAGTTTTTAAGTCTTTTGCTAGTTGCTCTTCAAATTCTTTTTGGCCTGCCTAATTATACATTTGCACTTGATTTGCCAGATTTTATGCTCCTTTCTATTTTCTTCAGTAGGATTTGACTTCCAATTATTAAAGAATGCCTTTTTGCCCCTAGCAGTCTCTTTAACTCTGTTGTTTAGCCATGGTGGCATTTTTTGGTCCTCTTGCTCTTTTTTTTTTTTTTTAATTTGGGGGATACATTTAATTCAAGCCTCTATTATTGTGTTTTTTAAAAGTTTCCATGGACCTTGCAGGCATTTCACTTGAGTGACCGTTCCTTTTAATTTCTGTTTAACTAGTTTACTTGTGTTTGTGTAGTTCCCCTTTCTGAAGTTACATGCTACTGTGGTGGGCTTCTTTGGAATCCTCTGACCCCATAGGGATGCTAAATTTCATTATGTTATGGTTGCTACTATCAACCACTTCAGTTCTATTCACTTTTTGGACTGGATCCTGTGCTCCACTTAAGACTAAATCAAGAATTGCCTCTCCTCTTGTGGATTTCAGGACTAGCTGCTCCAAGGAGTAGTCAATAATTGCTTCTAGAAACTTTATCCGTGAATCCCATTGTCTGGCTATGCCGAAAGAATGACAGGAGACATTAGATATGGGTTTAATCAGGCCGCAACTTTATCATGATGGATATTTGTGACTAACTGGCAGATAAAATGTGTGCGGTGCAGGTGCAAAATTTATGTCCCTCCATCAGATTCACTGCTGGACCTTGCCAATTCTTGGGGGGGGGGAAGGACTTCCACAGCTCCCCTCCTATTTATCCAGGTCCCTCCAGCAATTTTCTTGCCAGAACCTTACCAACCATACCCCCTCATAGGAGGGATTAAGGTGGACTATAATGATGTGAGGGTTGGCTCCCTGCTGTACCAGTCATAGGAGTCCCCAGCTGCTCCCAGCTTGCTCAGTTACCAAGCACCTTTCCTTAATTGCTATTCCAAGCAATTTTTTCATTCTTTTGTTCCTTAAGTTATGGAGTACCTGCATTGAACACCCGCTATACACTTAAATAAACAGTTGTGACATATGGCCTACCACCTGTCATGCTATGCATGAACAGAGCCCACCTGCTGCAAGGAAGGTGAAACCCCCCAAATTGCACCTGGCCAATACAGTGGTAAGGGAAAAATTCCTTTCCAGCCCCCTTCGTGGGGCGGCTAGCGTAATGCCCACAGCAGATATAGCTAAACAACTGGCATATTTGTCACCTAATTAGGGAGGGAAAGTAGGTGCTTCCCAGCCTGTTCTGAGTAAAGAAGGCAGGGGGCAGGTCCTCTGACCTTTTAAAACCCCACATTCCTATGTGGTGAGTTATCCACCATGCTGACTGCTCTTCCAGCAGCTTTATGTCTTCGCTCCCAGCCAGCCAGCCAAACTCCTCCCTGCTTAAGTGCAAGGTAGTGACCTGAGGTAACATGTTCCCAGTCAGTACGGGAATAGTTGAAATCCCCCTTTATTATTGAGTTTTCTATTTTTATAATCTCTCTAGTCTCTCTGCACTTTTCATAGTCACCATCACCATATTGGTCAGATGGTCAGCAGTAGTGTATTCCTACTGCTATTATTCAAGCATGAAATTTCTATCCATAGAGGCTTTATGGTACAGTTGGATTCACTTAAGATTTTTACTATATTTGCCTCTGCTTTCTTTCATATGTAGTGCCACTCCTACACCACTATGACCTACTTTGTCATTCCTATATATTTTGTACTCTAGTATTTACTGTGACTCATTGATAGCCATCATTCCTTGAAGTTTCTGTGATACCTGTCTTATCAATGACTTAATTTAATACCAGGCACTCAAGTTCACCCATCTTAGTATTTAGACTTCTAGCATTTGTATACAAGCGCTTATAAACTTTTTAGTTGTGATGTGATGTTCATGTGATGTAATTGAATAGGACTTTTTTTTTTCATTTGATGGTTTCTCTTCTGTTCCTATCTGTACTTTATCAACTTCTGTCCTCTCCTCTTTACTAGGATATAGATAATCCCTGTTAATAGATCCTCTCAAACAGTGCACATAAGTCTGTCTAAATGTCTCAAAGGGTATGACTACACTTGCAGCTGTACAGCGCTGGGAGTTACAGCTGTCTTCGTACAGCTGTGTAGGGAAAGCACTGCAGTGTGGCCACACTGACAGCTAGCAGCGCTGCAGTGTAGCCACATTTGCAGCATTTGCAGCGCTGTTGGGAGTGGCTGAACAGGCATTCTGGGATACCTCCGAATACCTCTGGAGGCCAATTACAGCGCTTTCGGTGGCCACACTGGTGGAGCAGCGCTGCATCACCAGCGCTGCAATCGTTATACCTCAGGCAGAGCAGGAGTACAGCCAGTGCTGCAGCCAGGGAGATGCAGTGCTGTATGTGCCTTGCAAGTGTGGATGGTGAGTAAGTTGCAGTGCTGTAAACCCACTATTAGCGCTGCAACTCTCCAGTGTAACCAAGCCCAAAGAGATCTGCAACTTTCGTATGCCTCTCTCTGAACCCACTCCTCTGCACCTGTCGGATTTCCCTTAGCCCTTAGTTTAAAAATTGCTCCATGACCTTTTCAGTTTTACATGCCACCAGCCTGGTTTTGTGTTTTGGTGGAGCCCGTCCTTCCTATATAAGCTCCTCTTTTCCCAGAAGGTTCCTCAGTTCCTAAAAAAACTAAATCCCTCCTCTCTATATCCTTGCCTCATCCATACATTGAGGCACTGAAGTTTTGCCTGTCTAACTGGCCCTACACATAAAACTGGAAGCATTTCAGAGAATGCTACCATGGAGGTTCTGGACTCTGATCTCTTACCTAACAGCCTAAATGTGGCTTCCAGGATCTCTCTCCTACCTTTCCCTATGTCATGGTACTAACATGTACCATGACCACTAGCTCCTCCCGGCACTGCACATTAGTTGGTCTGCATGTCTCAGGAGATCCACAACCTTAGCCTCCAGCATAAAGTCTGTTTTACCAATCTGTAAAGCCAATACATATTTATGGTGTATTTAAAAGATAAATAATAAGTTATGTGTTCTTAATGTTATGCCTAATGAGCTATATTTTCTTTTTAAACAGGGTTACAGAGCATAACTAGAACATTATGCTATCAAATTTTAATGATTTTTTTTTCAAACACCTCAGTATATAAAAGTCAATGACTTGCAAACTAGAACTAAACTAAGGAAACCCTGATCTCATGGGTAATAACACCCTTACAGCCCGGGGGTCAGTGCTCTGCTCACTCTGAAGGCTCTTTATATGCATCAGCAAAAAAAAAAACCCAAACCCCCAAAACCATGAGGGCAGTTTCAGGCTAGAATTTGTATTTTAATAACTCTGTAGTTATATAATTTACACAATCCAGGGATTATGATTGTGATTGGGGCTGCCAACTGATGTGTCAAGACTACCTCTGCTCCTGGTTTCCCTGCCAGCTTTGGACTCCAGAATCCAGCCTAGTTGTGTCAGACATGGTTGCTGGCCACCCAGGTCTGAACCACATCCCACAAACTTCAAGCTTAAGTGAAAGCAGTTTAAGAAGAATTCCTGTCTCTAACACTCAGATGCCCAACTCCCAATGGGGTCCAAACCCCAAATAAATCTGGTTTACTTTGTATAAAGCTTATGCAGGGTAAACTCATAAATTGTTTGCACTCTATAACACTGATAGAGATGTACAGTTATCCCGCCCCCCACCCTCCTCCAGGTATTAATACATACTCTGGGTTAAATAATAAGTCAAAAGTGATTTTATTAAATACAGAAAGTAGGATTTAAGTGGTTCCAAGTAGTAACAGACAGAACAAAGTGAACTAACAAGCAAAAGAAAATACAACACGCAAATCTAAGCCTAGTACAGTAGGAAAACTGAATGCAGATAAAACCTCACCCTCAGATGTTTCAATAAGCTTCTATCACAGACTGGACGCCTTCCTAATCTGGGCACAATCCTTTCCCCTGGTACAGCCCTTGTTCCAGCTCAGGTGGTAGCTAGGGGATTTCTTATGATTGCAGCCCCCTTTGTTCTGTTCCACCCCCTTATATAGCTTTGCCACAAGGCGAGAATCTTTTGTCTGTCTGGGTCCCCCCCTTACCCCGGTTCTAAATGGAAAAGCGCCAGGTTTAAGATGGATTTCTGTACCAGGTGACATGGTCACATGTCCTGTGAGACCCCAAACCTTCATTCCTCCCAGCCTGACTCACAGGAAGGCCAGCCTGACAAACAGAGCCATCCACAGTCAGTTGTCTTGGTTGATGGGCTCCATCAAGATTCCAAACCACCATTAATGGCCCACAGTTTTCATAATTACAATAGGCCCTCAGGGTTATATTTTATATTTCTAGTTTCAGATACAAGAATGATACATACGTACAAATAGGATGACCACACTCAGCAGATTAAAGCTTTGTAATGATATCTTACAAAACACCTTTTGCATGAACCATATCCAGCTGCATTATATTCACGCTCATTAGCATATTTTCATAAAATCGTATGGAGTGCAACATCACAATGATGTCTTTTATAAACTTCCTGATTGCACTTTTACTCAATGTCCTGTACAGTCTGTTGAATCATTTACCCGCAGCTCAAAAAAGCCACCTTATCATCGGTCTTGATAAAGCAGCAACAAATTGCACAGAGCTGTTGCTATTTCACCAAGTACATCTGTTAAGAACCATGTGTCTTTACCTAATTTGGGGAATAATATTATTTCATTGATGACATGTCAGTTTACACATTATTTAAGGTGTAACAGTGTTCAAAATTTTCTGTTTTCCACAAACACATAGCAAACAATTTCAGTTCTCCACAGCTGCCGTTCAAAGTATTTTAAGTCAAATGCATGAGGGTTGAGCTCTTCCGACACTTCTTTTTACTTCTGAGGAGAGATGAGATGTGTCACTGCTATTTGTGAATTATCCCCCTCACATCTGAATTTTTTCTTGTATTGGGATTCAGTGTCTGAGCCCAGTAGTGTCATCTAGTAGCGAGAGTCTGTGGGGCTGGCAGCAGGGGAACCAGGACCCTCCCTTCTCCACTAGGTTCCAACCCAGGGCACTGTAACTGTCAGGTTGGGTATGTGGCCTGGGGATGGACACCACCAAGCCTTCTCCTTGGGCCACTTCCTCCCACGCACTCTCCCCTCCAAAGTCACAACAGCATCTGCTAATGCACTTGCAAGGGGGAAAGGTTCACCCAGGCATTGATCCGGAGGCTTTTCTACTTCAGTTTTAGCCAACTGTCCCCAGGCTCCATGGGGCCTTCGGCAGTGGTGCCTGGTTCCGGCGGCGTGAAGCTCCTGCAGGAGCTAACAGTGGAGGACTGCTTCCTTCCTCCGACTGACTTGGGCTACTCCCTTTTGAGCTCTACTTCCATTGTGAGCACAACCAGCGAGTGTTGCTGGGCGGGGCTTCTGGACCCAGATTTGCTTCTGAACCCTTGGTTCCCTGGTCTGGGGCCTATATACCCCCATCTCACCTTGATAAAGGCCAAAATGTGAGAACCTGTTCTGGTTTCCTACGGACAGGTTGCAAGTTTTTACTTTCTCCCCCATTCTAGGTATTCTATTGCTTATATCTTACTATAATGAACCAGAAGCAGTGTTTTAATGTAGGTGAATATTTTTGTGTACAACACGTACCTGCATCTGACGAAGTGGGTATTCACCCACGAAAGCTCATGCTCCAATACTTGTGTTAGTCTATAAGGTGCCACAGGACTCTTTGCTGCTAACGCATACATAGCAATCCAGTGCTCTCTGATCCAGTTCCTCAGCTGGTGTAATTTGATGTCAATAGAGCTATTTATACAAACTAGCTCTGTTTGTCTTAATGCTGAGAGGCAGCTCCTCAGCTGCTATAAATTGGGATACCTCCACTGACATCAATTTACAGCACTTGAGGAACTCCCTCTTAGTTTTTAAGACAGAGTTTAACAGTAAATGAAAATGCACTTTTGAGACCATTCACTTATAAGTTCTTTAGGTTATTGGATTGTTCTGAAGTGCTGTGAGATACTCAGGGGTGAGTTCTTCTGACAGGCCAGGCCAGCAGCATATTCTTCACTCACCCCTTGGTGAGAGAGAACATCTTGTTTTAAGCAGTGGCCTGTCTCTCATCAGCTCTGGCTGTCTTATGAATGATACGAATAGACACCAAAGAGAGTCCCCTTCTGTCCTGGGGTGGAAGCAAGTGTGAACAATGATGGGGAAAATTGTGTGCGTATGTGATGGCTAGCCTGTTAGCCAACACACTAGGGATGGAACTGGGAACCTCCAAAGCTAAAAGCACAGGTAGTAGGTGCTTCTGTACTTGTCCATCTATGTGTAAATTGAGTCTTGTATATTTCACAACAAATTTGTATTTACATCTGAGCAAAAGGCCAACAAGTTATTGCAAAGCCTCCAGAGAGATTCTCATAGGGAAAGCAAGCAGCAGCTGTTGCCCTTTTACAGCTGAAGACAGGGGAGTGTTGGAATTATATCTGGGAGTACAGAAGTACAACCAGTTACCCTTCACTAAGGGGACAAGCTCCCAGCTGGCTTGTGTTAGAAATGGAGGATCACAGCCAATCTAGCTGTTTGATGCTGGGAGAGAAACTTTGGGTGAGCTAACTTTTATGAGACAGAAGAATGTCTTGTTTAGTTATACTTAAGCTCTAGAAAGCATGTTATGATTTTATTTTATGTGTAACCATTTGTTTTCCTTAATTCTACTTGCTTCTTCTTGATTCTCTGTTCATTGTTAAATAAACTTCTTCCTGTTTTTCTATAAACCTATTTAAGAGAAGGTGTGACCTAAGGTGTAACTGGTAAGCTGGGGTGCATGTACTGTTCCTTTGAGAACAAAGGATCTGGGAATTCTGTGAAAGTCTAATGGATCAGGGGCTGGGCACTTCGTGGGGTGCTCAGAGGACTCAGGGGTTGTGTGTGGCTATTACTAACCTGTGCAGAGAGAGCGGGGCCTGCGGAGGCCTGGGAGGCAGTGCTTGTGTTGCAGAGGCTGGTGTAGTTGGGGAACTGACCTACAGCAGGCACAGACGAGACTTCCTCACACTAAAGGCAGTTGGTTTTGAGGTGCATCTCAATCCTGGGTACCCCTAGGAAGCATCACATCCTCTCTGTTTCACTTTCCCAGTCTCTTACCATCTTTCTCTGTGCATTTTCTGTTTAAAGTTGTGCTCCAATTGCCTCATCCAAAGCCCACTAAGCCAGTGGGAATCATGCCACCTATTTTGGACCAGGCCCTAGATTCTTACAATAAGTTCAGTATTCAGAGTAATCTCTAGGCTGTGAGATGGTAAATGGATGCACTCATTGCTTAACTTTATACACATCGGTAGTCTCACTGAGTTCGGTGGAACTACTCATGTGCAGACAGTTAAGATTCAGAAAAATGACAAAAATCATTGTGGGAGGGTTCGTTTTTATCCTTATGGTGTTTGTTACCAAATGCTGGAATGTTCATACTCTGTCATTCCTGTAAAAAGAATAAGTGTTTGAATATACAGGATGAAAAGTGTGTGATTTTGTTTTGCAGTAGTATGTGTTAAATATGGTTAAGGCGAATGTCATCTCTTCTTTGCCAAGATTTGCATGCAGATGTGGGTCATTAACATAGTGGATAATTGGATATTGCAAATGAATTATCCAAATACAGGGACTAATGAGATAATGTCCCCAGTTGATACATCTCTACTCTTCTATCTCTAAGCAGAAAAAGGAAGGGAAAAAGTGGTTTTAAGAAGTGTTCCCTTGAATTTTGATTTGCGTGATCAATAGCTGACTAAATATGTACATATATGTATATGCACACACACAGACTATACTTACATGCTTATAATGGATGCATGATATATAATAAAATAGCAAACTGTACCAATGGAACATTAACAAAGGGGCTACTGTCCTAATTACAGAATAAAATGAAATTTTTCCTGGAAGAGTTTTGCTGGTACTGAGATAAGAAGATTTTTAAAAAATCAAGTTAATGAAAATCTGATTCAGCTCCCTGAAATGAGATCCTTAGCCAGTATAAATTGACCTACCTCTTCTGCAGTTGGGGGAAGCCTTATCAATCTCCACGAACCAAGGATCCGGACAAAGATTGACATAATATCTTCCCTTCACTTGTGCTATTCTCTTTTGGTGTCTTTCTGCACACTTTTGGTTTGGGCCTCCCTTCTCCCATCCCATTTATTCTTTGTTTATGTACATATGCATTATGGTAAAGGGACCTTCTCACAGGTATTTTGATCAGTAAAACCTTTTATCTACTATAGTTAGTACAGAAGATGTTTCTGTAACTTCTTCCATGTTAATGCCAGATTTATAACAAAAGGTAGGATTTTCAATAGCCCCTCACTGTGTCTAGATGCTTAGCTTCCATTGCTTTCTTCATCCTGAGTGGCAAGACATACTCTCCCCACTCCCTCCCAAATTTGCAGCAGTTGCCAAAATTATGGCTGCAAACATAGGCAAAAGAAAGAGTAGTATTGACTTCATAATGGCTTGTCAACTACAGAACCAGTTTCTCCTCCCTTGGTTTTCACACCTCAACTGCTAGAACAGGGCTTCATCCTCCCTGATTGAACTAACCTCGTTATCTCTAGCTTGCTTGCTAGCATATATATACCTGCCCCTGGAAATTTCCACTACATTCATCTGACAACATAGCAAATTTTACAGAGAAGTATGCAAAAATTCCATAAAGGAGAATTTAATTTGATCAACAGATTACATGAACCATCTGATCTGAAGATCCAATTGATGAGTCAAACATAAATTAAAAGCCACATAATACTGAATACAGGTAGTTCAGACCTAATCCTCCACAAAGCTGGTTTGTTTTTTTTTTGCTTAGATAAGCCAAGTATAAGCACTGCTTTATAGCCGTTAAAAAATCTTTTCATTTTGGGAATGTATCTAAAGTTTAACCCAGACTCTACTGACTGTGAGTTAAAACAGCTCACATGAACACATAGTCAAGCATTAAGAAACATCTCTTTGTGTATTTGGTTGTCATGGTTTTTGTTCCCATGGCAACTGAGTTATGATTATTAGGGGATAGCCTAGTCTGATTTGGCCGGTTAGGTGAGCTCGGTGTGTGTGTGTAAATAATGGTAGTTTTGTTAGATGTCGTGCTGTCTGGCCTCAAGTGATTTCTTCCTAAACCAGACTGCCTCCAAGGACATAACAGTGGCGACGATGGATGGGATTCCAGTGCTGCTCCCGTAACAGAAGGAAGTAAGAAGTCAAGGTATAAACAAACAAAATCCAACAATGCTTGTTGCCCTGACTGTGAACTAAAAATCATGGCTACTCTGACAGCCACTGGAACCTTTTGATGAGAATATAGAGCAGTGGCATGTATATACTGAGCGTTTTGAGCTTATGTATTGCAAATGACATAACAGAAGCGAAGAAGGTGCCAATATTCTTAAGTATTGTAGGGCTAAAACCTACTCCCTGCTACGCAGCTTTACTCACACCTGTTAGCCTGAGACTAAATCTTACAGTGACATGTGGGAAATCCTAGGGGTCCCATTTTTCCAAAACCACTGTAATTGCTGAAAGATATAGGGCCACAAAAGAACCAAAAAGAAGATGAAACAGGTACAATTGTAGCAATTTAAAAAACTAGCAAACACTGTGAATTTAAGGAGATTTAAATGATGCCCTGCGTAGACAGTTAGTGTGGCTGTACAGTGAAGCATAACGGAAGCACCTGCTGACAGAGGCTCAGCTTGCATTACAGAAGGCGTTTATATTGCTGTCTCCAAGAATGGCTACAAGGAGGCGCAATACATTGGTGCATCCCCTAGGGCAGAAAGTGTCCACAACACCTACCCACAAACTGTGCAGAGTCAGGAATGTTACTGCTGTGGTAAGCTGGGTCACCAGGCATCAGAATGCTGGGCAGGACCTGGTGTGTCAACACTGTGGCAAAAAGGGACACATTGTAGTGTGCCTGTAAACAAAAGGAAAAAAGGCCTGGTGGCTGGCCGACAAAAAGAGAACCCGCATTACCTAGAGCAAACCAGATGATCAAGGTGATACCTCATTTGCAAGCGGAAGTGTCACTGCATGTTTGTCTGTGGCATGGGCTCACATGAATATTGGGTAACCCCGTTGGTTGTTGATGCAAACCATATACGCATGGAACTGACACCGGTGCATCCCGTCTCGCTGGTCTCTTAGACTGTTATAAAGAGAAGCATACACATCTTCCACTTAAGGCAACTAAAACTGTTCTGAGATGTATATCTCGGAGAAGCCTTGTGCCCATGTGGGCTATTGATGTTAAGGTGGAGTCAATGGACAGGTGCTAAATTGCCACTGTTAGTGTGAGGGGTAGAACTACCCAGCCTTAATGGGTAGTCTGGCTTGGGAAAGATTCCAGCTGAACTGGCAGAAGTGCACCTGGAATACTAAGGAAGAAACCAGTCTAACCCTATACTAAGAAACATGCTGCCTGTTTTTGGAGATTGATTTGGGAAGAGAAGAAATCACTGTGACATTGAACATTAAATCCTGACAGTCCACCAAAATATCTGAATAGTCCCGAAATGTGCCATATGCATCAGGCCAAAAGTTGAAGCAGATCCTGGAATGCCTCGGTTCATACCAATAGGAGTCCTAATATCTGTTTACCATTGCTTCATAGGCACACTTATCGCCCATATGAAAAAGATGGCTCTCTCCGGATTTGTGTTTTTGTGGTGATTAAAGTCACTGAGACAACCTAGTGTTGTGTGCAGAGCAACTACCCGCTTCCACACATCGATTGACCTCTTCGCAGGCCTGGCTGGGACAAAAGTTCAGTAAGATTGATCTGAGTCAAGCATTTACAGATGCACATCGTCGACTGAAAAGTCCCAAGAGCTGTTGACTATTGTGACATAAGGGGCTTTATTCGATACTGTCGCCTACCCTTCGGAATAACGTCTGCTCCTGCCTTCTGTTCCAGAGGTATGGTCCCAGATCTTGTGTGGCTTGTCAGGAGTTAAGTGCTATCTGGATGATATCCTGGTCACTGGAAGGAATGAAGAGGCGATCACTTAAAGAAATTAGAGGCTACCCTACAAAGACTGGAAGAGTATGGCCTACGAGTTCGCAAAAGACAAGTGTGAATTCTTTCAAGCCTCTCTGTTGAATATTGGGACACATCATTGATTCTGCCAGGTCTTCATAAGGCCCCTGCCAAAAGTTAAAGCTATTGTGGAGGCTCTCCCACCTCGAAATGTAAGCCAGCGGCCAACGCTCATTTCTAGGACTACTGAACTATTATGGAAAGTTCATCTCACAGTTAGCCACACTAAAGCTAAAAACCACTTCATGAGCTCCTTGGCAGAACAAGGCCTGGAAGTGGACTGAAGCCTCGTGATGTGAGCATTGTAACAAAGCTAAGGATGCATTTGCTAATTCTGAAGTTGCTAACGCACTTTGATCCATCCTTACCCCTACAATTGCCTGTGCGATGCCTCCCTTATGGAGTGGGAGGGCAGTCATGTCACACATTATGCCTTCGGGAGAATGAGAGACCCTATTGCTTTGCTTCACGCACTCTAAGCAAAGCAGAAACTAACTACGCCCAAATCGAACGTAGGCATTAGAATTGTTTTTGGAATTCGGAAGTTTCATCAGTACCTGTTTGGGCGAAAGTTTACTCTTCCTCACAGGTGATCCATCGACCTCTGACGTCAATTTTGGACCTACACCAGGCATTCCCCATTAGCTGCTAGTCGTATGCAACGTTGGCATGTTGTTAATACTTCAGCATGCACATATGTGTGCTCAAATATCGGAAATCCACTCTGCACGGCAATGCAGATGGCCTCTCAAGGTTGCCTTTGCGGTCAAACATCAAGATAGTGCCCAAAAAAGGAAATCTTCTACTTGAACAGGTAAAGAAACACCCATCACTGCTACTCAGATAAAGAAGACAACTCGCGTTGACCCAGTATTGTCCAAGTTATGGATTGGTGATGCATGGAAAATCTCGACAAAGACCTCTCGCGGTCTCACCGACCTTGTTTACCTACATGTCCAGGAGGACGAGTTATCGGTCCAATCTGGTTGTTTGTTGTGGGGGAGACGTGTCATTATTCCACCACCACTGAGATCACTAGATGTTAGAAACAGCTACATTCCGGTCAACTGTGGAATAGTGCGCATGAAGGAAATTGCACGAAGCTATTTTGGTGGCCTGGATTGGACAGTGCTATTGAAGAGAAGGCAAAAGCTTGTATGTCATGTCAGGGTGTGAGGAATGCACCCAGTGGGCACCCCTACACCCACATGGGACTGGCCTGAAAACCCATGGCAACGTATTCACATTGACTTTCGCTGGCCCCTTGAAGGAAGCATGTTCTTGGTGGCAGTAGATGCCCATTCTAATGGCCAGAAATCTCTATAATGCAGTCCACTACTGGCGAGAGTACTATCCAAAAACTACGGGGGACTCTGTTAGTCATTTCGTCTGAGACCAGAACAACTTGTGAGCGACAACAGGACTGCAGTTCGTCTCTCAGGAGTTTCAAAATTTATGAAGGTCAATGGGAATACACCACATCATGTCAGCACCATATCACCATCCCACCAAATGGATTAGCTGAAAACGATTTGTGGCAGACAATGAAAACACACTTTGAATCAGCAAGGGAACAACACTGCATTCAAAAGCGTCTGGATACCTTACTTATTCTCCTACAGAAACACACCTCAATGCTACGACCCAGGCATCCGGCCTTCTCTATGATGGGACGACAGCTGCAAACTTGCCATTGATCTGCTGAAACCTTTCTGAACCCCGAACAAATTGTGCAAACAAATCATCGCAGTAATATCAAGTCATCCACCAGACGGGAACCCCACACGAGCAAAAGACTGAACCTTTAGCGTCCGAGACAGCCAGTTTTGGCTCGGAATTATATCCTTCCGAGCTAAATGGGTTCCCTGCCACGATCAACATCACTCAATCAGAGGGCACCTGTTTCCTACACAGTCCGGACTGCAGAGAATCTTACCTGGCAGCGGTGCACATGTAGATCAGCTGTTGCCAGGTCATGCCAAGTCCTCAGGACACTCTGCAGTTCGAAGTGCGTCTGACTTACACCCTCTTCTGATGAGACACTGAATCACGAATCACCTGTTTATGACTGTTCTTCCTCCATTACTACCGGCGGCTGAGATACCCTTTGCTTAAGCACGAGCTGATACCACCTCCTCACTCTGTTTGGTCGTGCTGCGGATCTCCTGAGCCCATGGTACCTTTTGAGGTAGCAACAACACAGCACCAAGGAGTTCGCCATCATCCCATACCTAGAGACAGAAGGCCTCCCTCATTGTAGCGGCTGGATCTTTAGCTAGGCGTTGAAACAACTCGTATGGGCAAAAAAATAATCCCCAAGGTTTAGCCAGGAATGGAGCAGTCATACCCCTCCTTCTTCTAGTCTAGTGTGTGTTTTATTTACGGCGCCAATGTTCTTATTGGAGGGGAGGAATATGTTGTAGCTATTTGGTTGTCATGTTTTTGTATCCCATGGCAACATGAGTTAGATTTATTAGTGCGCCGGATAGCCTACCGATAGCCTAGCCTGCCTTTTGGCCGGTAATAGGTGGAGCTCGCTCGTTGTGATGTGTGTGTGTGTGTGTTGTGTGTGTGTGTCATCGTGTGGTGTGTAAACTAACTGGTAGTTTTTGATTAGATATGCATCTGCTGTCCTGGGCCTCAATAGTGGCTCAAGTGATTTCTTCCTAAACCAAACTGCCTCCAGGATTTAACAATCTTTACCAGTGGAAACTCCTAATTCTGATAATAATGGGGACAGGAAAATATATTCTATATTAGAAGCAGTGATGTACCAAACTAAGCGGTTTTGTATATCTCTGATGGAAAAAAAGAACTTAGTTTTCACAGCTGAAGATTTATGTAATGTTTACACAATTGTAGAATCTTTGACAAATATATCAAGAATTATGCTAATATGCGATGATAGACAAATAAGAAACAGGGATTATTGTAAAAGCAGCAGAGAATCCTGTGGCCCTTATAGGACTAACAGACGTTTTGGATCATGAGCTTTTCGTGGGTGACTAACCACTCTTGTCCCAGAATGTGTTTAAAAACTCCTGGAAGTACCCAAAAAAAAAAAAAAGTTTACTGGATTTTGGACATCTTGAAAATGATATATAACAGTGGGTATTAAAGTCCTAACAGTGTTAACTATTTGAGTTCACAGGACATACAAAGCACAGTAAATCTATCAAAAGACTCTCCTGGCTGACTTGTGTATGCCAGATGGATGTACATGCTGTTACATTAATTTTAATGAGTCTGCCTTAAAAGTTGTGCCTAGGTGTGCCAAAGGCATAGTGTTAATATGCCTTAGAAAAACATTAGTGCTTTATTTGAAGGATTCAAGGGGGAAGAGGGTAATGGTGACAGAAAGCTGTTAGAAGCAAAAGGATATTTAGAAGAGTGATGGGCCTTAAATATATATATATATATTAGTAACACTGTTGTATCTTTAAACACATTGTGAACACAATATTCCAAAACTACATTTCCATAGAGATTTGTAAGCTGAGCCAGCAACTGGGTAATAGTTGGAAATGTATCTAGTAATTCTTTCTTGGGGTTCTTAGGTAAGAAACGAGATGCCTTCTTCTGAGCATTTAAAAAAGAAGAGTGATTTTAAGTTTCTGGTACATTCACTGAGCTGAAAAGTAAATGTAAAACTATGACCCAAGAGAATGTTCATGCCAGAATTGATTTCTTTATGGCTCTGTTGTGTCACCTATGCACTATTGCAAATCACTAATCCCAATCCCATTAAAATCAAGTTTTGCCTTTGTCTTCAATGTGAGAAGGTTTGGACCCATAAAATAAATAGATCATATCCTATAAGGCAGGTACCATAAGATTACTGCCATGTCCCACAATTAATTTCTGAAAGAGGTAACATGATCTTGTGTACAGGTTACTGGCCTGGGAGTCAAGACACTTGGGGGTTATTCCAAACTCTTCCACTGAATTTGGTCACTTTGCTGCTCTTTTTCCTTCCACGTAAAGTCTGTCTCGTCCATTCAGATGGTAAACTCTTTGGAGCAGCAATTGGCTCTTATTATCTGTCAGCCCAGTGCCTAGCAGGATGAAGCCCTGATACTGGATGAAAGCTCCAGGCGCTACTGTAATGCAAGTGATAACTTTGCTGGAAATAACACTCAGTAATTTAATTATGTTGAATCATGTTGAAAAAAAGCTCAAACCAAGATCCAAATGACAAATGTTACCTCAGTTTTACTTTCATCACATCCTAAAGCTTGTAAAACAAAATATTAAATATGCAACTTCCATGACTCAGTAATGGACTCTGAAACCTTTGCAGTCTCAAAAAAATGTATAAAAGAACAATTGATGAATTTTATCATATTACACAAAAGTTGCCCAATCTCTCAAAATATTCTTAGAATGGAAAGAGGAAGCAGTGTTGCATGCGGGCAATGTCACATTGAAATGAGTTCCATTAAGAGAATGTCCTGAGACACATCTTGGAGAGATGTAGTGACTGCTGCTGCGTTGCTGCTATAGCAGCAAGGACATCATTATGAAGGATAATGTTGCAATTCAAGAAATATGCACGTTTAAAAAAATTGCACATGAAAACGAACAGCAGATACTTTGGCGTTGGCTTGACAAGAACCAGTCACAGGATTGGTTGGGATTATGAAGAAATGTCATCCTCCTCTAAAGAATATTGATTACCCCATTCATACTGAAAAGTATCAAAATATATTAAATGGTCTGGTCAAAGTAAATTATTTGAGGAAACCATTACAAAAATCCAATTTATTTTTCAAGAACATGACTGGTATTCAAGGCACAACAGTTCTGTATTTCGGTATGGGTAAGTAACATATCTGCCAGTTATGGTTTGGGGGGTTTTGGTTTGGGTTTTTTTTAAGTATTTCAGCACATTTATTTCTATATAAAATAATGGGATCCCTGTGTCATGGGAGGATAAGAAGAGCCATATTAGAAAACTGGCAAAAAAGTCAGGAGAAGGAAAAGTCGTCCCCCAAAAAGCAGAGGCTAAAAGAGCTATTTAGAGCATAGATAAAGTAGGAGTGGCCCAACAGAATTTAGGAAAAGGATACGTCTAAGCTGATTTCTCCCTATAAAGGGAACATTATGAGCCTGATTCTTTTCTCACGTTGTTCTTTTTTTTTTTTTTTTTTTTTACTAGACTGATATATATCTGTGTAATTACAAAGACAAAGTGGGTGAGGTAATATCTTGCATTGGACCAACTTCTGTTTGCTCGAAAGCTTTTCTTTCTCACTTACATGTTCAGGTCACTTCTATGTAAGCTCGAAAACAGTAGCTGGTCCAATAAAAGATATTACCTTACCCATCTTGTCTCTCAAATACCCTGGGACCAACATGGCTACAGCAAAACGGCAAACAGCTTGTATTAGTGTGAGAGAAGAAGGATGTTTTGTTTTCCATAGTAAATACTGTGCAGATGTACTGAACCAGCTTTGTGTGGCTGAATACATTATCATTAGTCATTTTCACCAGTCGCTCTTAATTGTTCTAAGGAGCAGTTAGTAAGATTAACCAGCAGTACTGCATGCAAAGCCATCACAGCTGAGATACAACTTGGCATCATTGGTGTCTGGGAAAACAGAAGAAAGGAGTAGGGAGGAGAACTCCATGGTGATAAAAGAAATGTAAAGGTGTTTGAAAATGGGAGAGAAGCGATACATAGGCTCTTGTTTCAGCTAATTACAGAAAATAACTCCGCTTCTTACTCCAAAAAGAATTTTGGGGCTTTGATTACACAAAAAGTGCTGGGTGTCCCTTGCAATGTTTGATTAATTAAGAGTGTGTGCATGGGAGGGAGAGCTTTAGAAGACCAATTCAAATAGTATATCATTTTGAAAGAAATGTAGAAATTTGTCACTTGTCTTTAGCAATAATCTTAGAAACATGAACATACCTGGCACTTAAGAAAGGTGTTCGCATTTGGCACTTACGTATTATTTCTTCCAGAAAGATAATTATGACTTTTTTCTATAATAGCCTGTAGAGTACTTACACTTCTTGGCTATTACTGTTAGTTTCTTATTCTTTACCTCATTTATTGTGTTTTAGTACACACACAGCAAGTGATGTAGATTAAAACCCCTGCAGACTTCAAATGTGTCTGAATAAAATGAACTATGAATTTAAAAATGGTTGCCAATTGGGGTGGTATGTAAGTTTTGTTTTCCATTCGCACGACCACATCATTGAGTTATAACACTAGAGGGGGAAACGATCCCCTTAATTACTAAATGCATGTTTATCACCCTAAAAGAAGAGGGGGATGTTACACACACACCCTCCCCGCCTCCCCCAAGTTGTGGTCTTCTGTTGGTAAAGACAGGATTTAAGTCTGATTGGCAGAGGAAACCCTGGGGCTAGCCACTGAAGACGGCTATTATCATTTATTAAGCAGGTGTTGAGATGAATTGGTCTTTTATCGTAATGCAGATTTACAGTGCATTAGGCAATCCATTTTTCAATTTAGTGTACTGCCTCTGATAAATTAACAGATGTCGATTGATTTTTTTTCCCTTCAGTCCCCCTATTTACACCTGACAGCCAGTTCTTTATAGCTGAGCAGTTATTTGAAGTTATAAACATTATAATTAGCAATTTTTTAATTAGGCTGACAATTAACAGGAGATTTGCAAAGCTGCTAATATGACATGTCATACTCTCCACAGTGTTTATGTTAACCACTACTTGAGTGAATTCAATTGAACAGAACCACAGTGTCTGAAAAATCAATCTCAGAAGAACCCTTTTTCCCACTTGGCTAGCATTATGGCACTTCAGGCAGAGAAGTGGGACTCAATGAAATTTTATAAGATGACAATTCCAACAACTGAAGTTTAAACAATGTGACCCTGTTAACTCAAAGCTGCTAGTAAGCACAACACACCAAGCACAGGAGCACACTCATTTGTTTTAATACCAGTGTCCTTCAAAACATTTTTTAAAAAACAAAACAAAGAAACAAACAAAAAAGTAAAGATAAACCTGGTCTCTGTGATTAAAAACAGAGTAAAACAAAAAAGAAGAAATCATGCATTGCATGTTATGAGTTTCTATGGTCATTACTGATGTCTGTTGTAGTTTTGAGTTACCTTATTGGAACAATAGATGCATTTCCATAGGGCAACACCCGCGCAAGCACTCTGCCTTATGGCATGGTGTGGCATTTTAGGCTGATTGCCTTCTCCCTCCGCCCGCCCACCCCAGCCCCCAGTAGGTTTAAAATGATTTACTAAGATCTGGAACTGAGAAGATTGCCAACCCTCCAGGTTTGTCCTGGAGTCTCCTCACTTAAGGAATAATTCTTCTCTAGGGTCTCAACTCTTACAAAAGTTTCCATCCTGCTACCATCTACAGCACGAATTCTGCTGAAATCTAGCATAATGTTGTGCAAATTATTTCAGTTTTCCAACCTTTGGAATTGTGGGAAAGCAATGTCATTGATGTGAATTGTTTATTTGAGGGAGAGATATCAAGTGGTATGTAAGACAGCGTTTTCACCTAGACAGGCCCCAAAAAACTGGAATGAATGTACCCATGTGTCCATTTCTGTGAACTAAGTCACATTTTTAAGGCTCACTTTTAGTGTAAATGGGTCTGTTTTGACTGAGATGTCTCTTCGTTCCTAGAGATAATCTCCTTGCCTGCTACTTATGCACACACTCTCTCTCTCACTCTCACTGCACCAGTGGTTCTCAACCTTCAGCCTGCGGGCACTTGTGGCCCAACTGGCACAGAGCTGCAGCCCATGTGACATCTTCAAAGACATAGAGGTAGGATTCGATGCGGCACACATAACACACTGTGGGTCACATATGCAGCCCACAATGGTAAATAAGTTGAAAACCACAGCTCTAAACTGTCTTTTTTTTTTTTTTTTTGCCTCTTCAAGTCCTGCAAATCCAGATGGTTACTGCTTCATTTGCCAGTTGCTTCATTTGCCTTCCTATATTAGCTACTACTCCTGCTTCCCTGGTCCTTGCTCCTGGCAAAATATATGCTGAGTTGGACTCTCATACCTACCTTGGGTGGGGGTGAAAGGAGGGCTGCAGCAGGAATTGAATGCACAGCCTGCCACTACTCCCTTTAATCACTAAGTGTCATGGGACTCACTGAATCCAGACATCCACAGGATCTCAAAAGAAGGGGCTGGAAGTGACACACT
The DNA here is from genome assembly GCF_003597395.2 of Chelonoidis abingdonii. Taxonomy (NCBI): domain Eukaryota; kingdom Metazoa; phylum Chordata; order Testudines; family Testudinidae; genus Chelonoidis; species Chelonoidis abingdonii. Next base: position 25,858,770 of record NC_133770.1, on the reverse strand, counting down.
TACTGACATATGTGGACTATCGTGGAGGTGGAAAGGAGAGCTTCTGCCATGGTATGTCTGTGATTTTAGTCACTTTCTAATACTTGCCTTCCTCCTAGAGGGGCTTGTGAGGCCTGGCAATTGAGGGACAAATCCTGAGATCCTTATTCATTTAATTTAATTAATTTATTTTTACTCACTCCATCCTTTGTCATACTTGACAAGGAAAGGCTGAATAAAAGGCTATGTAAAACATCTCAGGATTTGACCCAGAATTTTCAAAGCACTTTGTGTGAAATTCACCCTCTATACAGAGGGCTACTGCAAGACCTATGCCCCACTTAAATTCTGCCTAAGACCCGTGTTGAGGCCACTGCACAGGGGAAGATTTCACCCTTTCAGACTCTTGCATGAAAAGTACTGAATAGCTGATGTCAATTGTCATTGCTGCACAGGACAAGCTCCAAAGGAGCTATGATAATTGGCACCAGCTAAGGATCGCTCCTAGAATAATTATCATATTTTCTCACCTGCCAATAATGACTTTCTTAACCACTTATATTTCTGGTCAGTGACTAAACAGAGAGTTTTGACTTCATAGCCCAGTACATTTTATAACACAGAAAATGTCAATGCTGCTTTCTCTCTGAACTAATTAAACAAATAGTATATCTTATGGTTCTATTGGAGTAAATGGAGAATCAATAGCAAACAAGTTGTAATTAAGTATGTGCAGTGATAGTATTAGCATCTTGCTGCTTACCATTTTTCAACACAAATGGGCTTAATTAGTAATGTGGAGAATCCTGTGTTTGACATGCTGTACACTGAAGAATTCATTTTATGTGACATATTTCTTGTTCAGTTCACACAGTGAGTCAAGCATTGAGGCCAAAGAGGCGCCCTTGCTGTATCAAATACTTGAGTTTCTTCTCTCTGGACAAATAAGGTATCAAGAACCGCAACTAAATACCCTTTTAATGAACAAAACAAATGATCTCCCTTGAGACAGTGACTCAGAAAAAAAAAAATCTAGGGCTAGGCAAATGCGAAGAACCTATTGGTGAGAAAACTTGTCATCTTTCTTTTCAAATGTTCTCCAGGTTAGCAGGCTTCATTTAAAGTTAATGAAAAATAGAATTAAAGCAGTTTTCTTTGGGAGCTCAAAATAATTTAATATGCTCAAATATGGGATATATTCAGATATTTGATGCCATATTTCCTTTTTGTTTTGTTGTTTTTATATAATTCAAGTGCCATCTTTTGTCTCTTTTGCTGTATGATTTCTGAGCCAAATTCTGTTCCTCTGTATAGTAAAGACAATCTAATGCCATTGAGATCAGTGGAGTTACTTTGTATTAGCAGTGCGAGAGAGCAGAATTTGACTTTCCCCCTATACTTTTTTTTTAAAATCATTCTTCTGCTGAAATCAATAGAATGTTGTTTGGGGGCTCAATATTTGGTTCCTCCTCTTTTTTTCTTTCTCTTTATTCTCTTTACATTTTTGTTTTGTACTGTATTTTAGTTCGAGTGCACCCTCCTCTTATTTGTATCTGTCTGACTTTAGAACTCTCTTAACACACTAAAGAAAGCAGAGACTGAGGGTAACTCAAACTGCTCCACTGATGTCCATACTTAGAACACATTGGATTCCTGGTAATTTATGGAGCACTTTTTTTTCACTGTCTCTTCTTTGAAAACCTAGTGGGAGTGTATAGGCTCACACTGTACAGGAAAGCCAGCCTCAAGGTGAGTCAAGGAGTCTTCTGATCTCAGCTTCAGTTGGTGTGGTTTTTTTCGTACTCTTACCTCTGGTATTCCCCTCTAATTGTTCCAAAACACAACTGTCAAAATCCTTTTCCTTTCCTACCGTTCTGAGCACTTTTCCATCTCTACTTAAGTCTCACCAGCTCCCATCCTTCTTCCATATCAAACTGAAGCATCTTCTTTGTATTTTTGAGTATCTCCACAAGTCCATTCTTTCCTGCATCTCTGCTGCCACATATGCCTGGAGTAGCTTCCTTATCAATATCCACCAAGCTTCTTCCATTTTCTTCAAGAAACTTTTAATAATCCAACTCTTCCATGAAACATTCAAACTGTAATGACTAGACACTTTGAGTCTAATCTGCTTTGTTTTTGTAGACAGGATGGAAATGAAGTTCTAAATTTTGGAGATGTTGAAAAGAAAAGTAATGGGATTTGGAAAGTTCCAGATGTGAGATGAGAAGGAAGCAGAGGAGACAAAGATAACTCTTGAGGATGCAAGGTTTCACTACTGGAAGGATAGTGGCAGGAATTAAGGGAAGGGAAGAAGTCTTAGGAGGGAAAATCAGGATTATTTTTGTGCCTGGCTGAATTTAAAATGGTGTCTTTTCATCTAAGAAGCATTATCAGAAACACAAATGGACACTGTTGGGGTGGACAAACAGAAATGGGAGCTTAGACCATAGCTGAGTCTGTGGGAATAAAAGTCACCCAGGGAGAGAATAGAGAGTGAGAGAAGAGCACTGAAGAAGGCGTTTGAGAGCACTGACTGAGGGAGGGGGAGGTAGGCCTTGGAGGTAGATGAAAGCAGAGAATCAAAAGAGCCCATTGAGTTGATGGCTCAACAAGGAGAGCTGGATCAATAGTGCTAAAGGCAGCAGCTAGGTCAAGGAGCTAAAGAAAGAGGATACAATAGGAATACATATGTCACTGGAAGAGCTTAACCCCTAGTGAGAACAAACTCTATAGCCTGAATGCAATTGTATACGCTGAGAGAAAAAAATACTTTTTCCCTATAAGTGCCAACAAATATGGAGGATATTGATGGGGAGAGGGAATGTTTGGACCTACTGCACAGAACAAACTGATTAACGTCAACACATCCTTCTCAAGTTCCTGAGTAATGTCAGAGAGGGTCCTGTCCCACTGGTAAAGAGGAGATGGAGTAGACTCTGTCTGCTAATGAATATACCAAAAAAAGGACGTGAACAACACTCTAATTGAGAAAACTATTTATTTTGAGCTGTTTATTTAAGCACAGGAGGATTCCTAATGGAGCCATCAGACCCCACTCATTGGCTAATAGTTTAATTAGGCCCATCTGGTGGAGGCTGTGGAGAGAACTGTCCCAGCTCTGATATTGGCAGAGAGGTAATTAGTCATTCTGTGGCCCAGTGACTGGCACGCTAACATCTCTAAAGCCAAACAGAAGCTCAGCAATCTGTCTCACCTGAGAATAGCTGAGAGCTATTGGAGGCATTTATGTGGTTCACCTTGGCACACCAAGGAGAAATGACACTGTTCCACAATATCCTTGAGATAACCTCAATGAAGAAACTGGGGGGAGAGTTTCTGAAAGTCAGGTTAATCTTGCCTTCATCAGCCAAACTTAATATAATGAAAATCTCTCTCCCCGCTCCCCCACCTCCCAAAAATGCATGTAAAGGGTAACAGTGTTCGCTATCAGTGTTTGGTAGGGAGCAGCCTTACTTCTGAAAACTTACTTGCTATGTAAAAAGAATCCCTGTTTCTAGGTAGACAGCTAGTAGTACTACAAATAGAGTAAGGGGATACAAAGGCTTCACACCAAGTCGGAAGACAGAAGCCGCCGAATTGCCGTCATGGGCAGCTGAACATAGAAGCTGCTGCCGAATTGCTGCCGCTATGGAAACACGTGTGCCGCCCTAACGGCACATGGACTGCCCCCACCCTCTGGCGGCAATTCAGAGCGCTGCTTGAGGCAGCAAAAACACATGGGCTGCCTCCCCTTTCCGATTGCCGCCCCAAGCACCTGCTTGGGATGCTGGTGCCTGAAGCCAGCCCTGGTTGGTGGGGAAATGTGTGGGTTAATTAAATTAGAAGCAGAAAGCACTTTAGAATAGTAAGTAACAGCTACTGATTTAAAGACTGAAATCAGTGTTTCCTTTTTAGCCTGGTGTTACAGTAAATATTACTGTCTGAGGTGGTAAGGTGATGTTATGGCCACCATTTTCTATTCAGTGGGTGTACTTGAGAAAACATGGTTTAGTGCATAAAAAAGTTGTATTTCATGCCCGTTTTTCCAACATTATTTATGAGAAACCATTCCTTATTCTTCAGTTCACTCTAATATGACCCTCTCCCTTTACTGAAACCTCTAAAAAGCAGTTAATTTGTCAAATATTTTATCAACTTTTTTTACAGCCTCGTAATGTGGATGCTGACTAAACTAAAATCAAGCACAAAGCCTGCGCAGTGCAAACTTAGCAATTTCCACTATAAATGACACTTAGAGAAGCTGAGTAGCCTCAGAGGAGATATCATAAGTTTAAAAAAAAAATAGCAGCAAGTCAATAAATCACCCCCTTTAAGAGATGTCAGTTCTCTAAGCTTTATATAAGAAAAGAAGGCAAATACTCAAAGAGTAAAAGAAACTCATGCTTACGAGCTTTAAATGTATTCTGCTGATGCTGTGTCTTCTCTTCTGGATCGAACAATACATTGTGATTTCTTTTTAGAAGATTGTTTTAAGTCATAACCTTGTATTATTTTTTTCTAAACACCCTAGAATTCATAATAGAATATTTTTGTTCTTATTAACATTTGCCCTGCGTTCCTCCCTTACAATTACAGCCTTTTGATTATATAGACTCCTGAACTTGACAGTCTAGAAAGAACTGTTATAATTAATGTTATTAATTGGGCCTCTACTCTGTCTTGGCTTGGACATGCATGGAATTGTTGGTACATATTACACACTTCACAGGTGCAAACACCTATGTGTTTATTTTAAAAATCACCTGTCATTTATATGTGCAAGCAGAGTCGTCTGTAAGGGTTTGTGGGGCCCGGGACATAGGCATTGAGTTTCTAATCTGCTGGGGGGGGCTTCCCGCCAGATCCGCCCAGGCCATGACCCCACTCCACCCCTTCACCCAAGGCCCTGCCCCTGCCCCGCCTCTTTCCCGCCCAGCGGTAGGTGCTGATCGACAGGTCCCACCAGCGGGCAGGAGGCATGGGGGAGATTCTGGTAGGGGAGCTCCTTGCCCCCCCGCCTGCCTGCTGCTAGCCATTCTCCTCCTCACCCCACCCGCCTCCCACCTCACCTCCCCACACACCTTCTCACTATTCTATAGAAGCGTGGGGCCCTCCAGAGTGTGGGGCCCGGTGCAGTCGCCTCGATACACTGTACCCCAGGGATGGCTCTGTGTGCAAGCATAAGAATTGGCACCCATGTACCCAGTGATTCCCAGTGGGTTTGCCTGTGCAAACAACTGTGCACTTCATGTGTAAATATACAATCAACACAGTTTTGCAAAAATCCATTAGTCCAATTGCCTGGGCAAGCAACCTTTTTATTGGGCAAGTAAATATCATTCATTTTTAGCATTCTTATTAACAATATCCTGATAAGAATCAGCAAGTAAATTTTGTGCTTGGTCTAATAAATTGTTAGAATGATTTTGCAATGCTAAACAAACTCACCCAGTGCAAATATTTACCAAAAGATTATCTAGTCTTAAAACAAATCTGACTAATCTATTCTGAATGTGTATGTTGAGTAAGCTAAAAGCATAGTAACAAAAGTGCTTTGAAATGCAGGAGTCATACTATTCACTGCAACCTCTAACCAATCTTCTCTTGGAAGTTCACTCTTCTGTGTCCTGCTACATTGGGAAAACAGCATTGCTTACAACACATTCTCAGCTGATTTACAGGAAGTCTGATAGAAGCATTCTGACTACTAAGTTATGCAAATTCTTTTGTCTTTACTGTTATCTTCTCCTCCCGTTCATTTGTCTGTTTATTTACTCTTTGCATATTGTCAAAATCCTAGATTGAGAGCCCTCTGGGATTGGGATTGTCTTTCTGCTACTTGTCTGATGTTTGATTTGGGGCCTCAAGTGCGACTGAAATAGAAATTCTTATTAATAATAACTATAAATGAATACAACTAAGCTTTCCCAGTTTGTTACTTGTAAAGATACTCCTGGGGAATTCTGCGCCAATATGTGTGTTCAGAATTCATGTCCCCTGCAGATTTCTTTGCTTCCTCACAGAAAAATGATTTTCTGATAGTGAAGCAAAGGGAAGCTGCAAGAGCTATCACACACCCTCCCTAGCATCACACACCCTCCCTAGCATCACAAGTGCATCATTTTGGGCACCGATGGGAGACGACAGAGAGGTAAAACATTGTGGGGCTGGGGTCACCCGAGCTGGTGGCTCATACTTGCACCAGGATCAGCTACTAGTCTCAGCTAGGCTGGAGGTGGAGAAGGACAAAACTTCCTCTTCCCCTGCAAGGATTGGATGGGCCTGAGTCAGACCCACCCAAGAAATCTCCCCGTCTGCAGAAAGCTCAGCATCCTACCCTGCTTCCTGTGCCCATTGCTGCTCCCTCATCTACTGTGCAGTCAGACCCTGACCCCCACCCCCACACCAAGCCTCACCCTGTACATCCGGAACCCACCCAGCCATCCATACCTAAACCCCACCCTGATGAACCTCAACCCCTGCATCTGGAGCCTCCCTGCATCCAGACACCACTCCTGCACCAAGACCACTCCCCACTGAGCCACCTGCATCCAACCCCCAATGATGAGTGACACCCCTCTGCACCTGGATCAGCCCCACAAACCTAGACCCCCACCCCACTGAGCCCAAACAGCTGTACCCAGGCCCCCGCCCTATCAAGTCCCATTCCCCTAGCACCCATACCCCCTCATTGAGCCCCAGCACCCTCCTGCTTAGCCCCAACCACCTTCACCACGAACCCCTTGCAGAGTCCCATTGCCCCTACACCTAGGAGCCCCCTCAATGAGCCATTTTTTATATCCAGATCCCTCCCCCCACCTGGACACCCCACTGAGATGCCCACACCCAGATTGTCCCACATAGAACCCTCTCAGCCCCGCACCTGGATCCCCCCCCACATAGCACTCCACCACACCTAGATCCTGGGTGGCTGAGCTGCCTGCTCCACACCTGGCACCCTTGGTGTGGAGGGGCAGGGCTCCAGGGTGTTTCTGGGGCAGACCCAGCCCTTGCGCTGTGTCAAGGTTGGGTACAGCCTTACTGCCGAGTCCCTATCTTGGAGGGGAGAAGGGCTGCAAAGTGATCTCCTACCTCTGTTCAGCCAGTGGCCTGTGCTCTCCGCAGCTCGGCTGAAGCCTCCACATTTATTTATTGACAAATAAAACTTGCAGAATTTTAAAATATTGTGTACAGAATTAAATTTTTGGTGCAGAATTCCCTTAGGAGTATAAAGAGCATAAGCACCACATCTGACTTGCAAAACTTGGAGCAGATTCTATCTGTCATCATCTTTACTACAAATGTGGTGACTCGGAGATAACAGATCCCAGTATCTTATCTAAAGATAACGAGGGTAGCCAGAAGCTACGTTGTAGAAATATGGGTATGTCTGCACTGCAGTTAAAAACCCAAGGCTGATCCTTGCCAGCTGACTCAGGCTCTCAAACCTTGAGCTAAGGGGCTATTTCAGGGATGGGCAACCTTTGGCACGCAGCCCGCCAGGATAAGCCCCCTGGTGGCCCTGGCCGGTTTGTTTACCTGCCGTGTCTGCCGGTTTGGCCGATCGCATCTCCCACTGGCCTCAGTTCACCATCCCCGGCCAATGGGGGCTGCAGGAAGTGGCGCGGGCCGAGGGATATGCAGGCTGCTGCTTCTAGCAGCCCCCATTGGCCTGGAACAGCAAACTGTGGCCAATGAGAGCTGCAGTTGGCTGAAACCTGGAGGGCCATGGGCCAAAGGTTGCCGATCCCTGGGCTATTTCATTGTGGTGTAGACATGCAGGCTCGACCTCTGGGACCCTCCAACCTCACAAGTTCTTAGAGTGCCCAAGCCCAAATGCCTAAACCAGGGGTTCTCAACCTTTTTCTTTTTGGATGGCCCCCCTGTCCCCCAACATGCTATAGAAACTCCAGGGCCCAGGAGGGAAGAGGGAGTCTCGGGGCTTTGGGCTGGGGGGAGGGAGGGAGTACCTCGAGCATAGGGGTAGTTTGACTTCTATTGCGGGGTGGGGCAGGAACCAGCTGGGCTCGAGCCAGCTCCTCACAGCAGGATCTGGGGAGGGAACGCCACCTGCATCCCATGACTCACCTCAGTAGGTCCCCCGGCCTGTCTGGGTTGTGAGGGGGCAACCAAATATTATAACTCAGCTCAAAAAGTTTGAAAAGCTTAGGGTGCAGGCAGGGTGGGGGGGCTGGTGGCTGTGGGCAGTCACAGGGGTAGATCAGGGTACAGGGACTGTGTGCCAGGAGGGCTTCCCTATGGTCCCTCTTCCCAGAGGGCTCTGCCAGCCACAGAACTGGGTCCCCCTGCCCAGGAGACTCTTATCAGCTGTATGAGTAAAGGGGGCTGGGACCTAAGAAGCAGCTTCAACCTCAGGCACCAGCAGCAGCAGGAGACAAAGGAACTCCCTGGCTGCCTGCGCCATGGCACCTGCAAGAGCAGCAACTGCCTTGCTCCAGCTTCCCATCTCCGACCTGGCCAGGAGGCAGGGACAGAAGGAGGTGGGTTGGGGTGGAGCTGCCCTAAAAACTGCCCTGTTCTTGTACTGTGATTTGGGGGGAACAGTACCCCCCGTACCACCCAACTTTACCCATGGGCTTAGGGCTTCTGCCCCATGGAGAGCACCGGGGCTCAGGCCTCCAGAATTCAGCCTCACGGCTTCAGCCCCTTATGAGGTGCTGGAGTTTGGGGCTTCAGTTTCAACCCCATGGCTCCCAGCTTCAGCTATGCAGGGGACAAGCCCTGCAGGGGCACACCGAGGATCAGGGTTTCAGCCCCGTGGTGGGCGCTTGGGCTTGGGCTCTGTGTTTCCGCTGTGGGGCCCGCCTGAAAGGGCTTGCAGATCCCCCAGGGGGCTGCAGACCCCTGGCTGAGAACCATTGGTGTACTCTACAACTAAGGAGCACTATTCCAAACCCAAGTCAGCTCACAGGGGCTAGCCACTGGTATTTAATTGCAATGCAGACACACCCTATGTGGACTGTGCTAGCCATACCAGCTCGCTTCTTGTGGCACAGGAGTTAGACTATGTGGGAGTATTTTCTGTACTTGCAGACCCTCTGAAGTCATTGCAGTTTCCCATAGGTCCACCTGCATGTATCTCTTTGCAGAGTTGTCTGTAGCAGCTAATTAAGACTTTGCACCCCAATATAACAGTTGTAGATGGATAATGGATTACAGTAGTCTGTCCCGTAGCAGCAACTGCTCCAAAGTAGAAAGGGAAACCCTAAGTAATCTAACTTTGAGTGTTTTTCTTCATAAGAATATGAGAAAGGAAGACTTAAAATGTGGTGTTCATTCAAAAAAAAAATGTAATACAAAAGAAAAAACCCTCAAACTATCAATTTATCTTTGTGACGGACTAGATGGTTATTTATCTTTTTTAATTATACGTCCAAAGGAACATGAAGTGGCAATAAATAACATTAGGCAACAAAGGGAACAGCCTGGAGAGCTGACTGTAACTTGCTCACCCCACCCTTTTTATGTTAATCTCCATAAAAGTGTGTGTGTTTGGGAGGGGGGGAGCGGTTGCTAGTACCATTTGATATATTCAAGATGCTATATTTCTGGAATCAAGTGAAACACAGCTGCTTGCTGATAAAGGGTATGCAGGATATGGCAGGATTACATTAGTATGATGCATGTGCTGTTACTCAGGGACCAGCTAGTTCTCAAATTTAGTGCCAGATACACACACATGGTCACACCTGAGCACATCTAAAAACATTGCGCCTCCACCAGAACCTGCGATGATTATATTAGCATTTGTGAATATTCGTTGTTTTAGTTTTGTGGAGTTGATGCTTCTTAAAAATAAATAAATAAATAAATCCCTATAACTTTACATTTTAGAGGCTGCCAAGCACGAAGAACATTTAAAGCTGCAGTATCTTTGCTTTAGTGTGTGGCAGTTTGCAGAAAATCTCGCCAAGCTTTCCAAAAGTAGTGCGTCATTTTGTGTGCTCCAATTTTTGGGTGCTCATTTGGGGTGGGTGGCTGGGGGGACTCACAGGAGCTGATTTTCAGATGGTTGAGTGCTTAACACTTTCTGAAAGTCCAGGTGTCACGAACTGAACACTTCAAATCACTAGTCACTCTTGAAAATCTTGCCTCCGGTGTTTGGGAGTGCAGAGGCAAAATTATACCATCAGATATGCCTGTGAAAATACAGCCCAACTCCACTGACTTAAACAGAGTTAGTTAATATATGCAGTGAAGTAACCAATAGCAGAATTTGGCCTTAAAGCCTTTCAGTAATCATGCTGACAGTAATATGACAATTTATCATGCAGACAAGTCTCACAACTATATCATAATTTCAGAAGCTTAGCAGTCCTTCATATTTAGTTCAGCAGTGAAGAACTGCTGAGATTTTCATGTGTGTTTTGTCTTTGCAGAAATGGAAGTAGGAATATGGAACGTAGATCATCCTCCACATTCATTAGCATTTTAATGGCCTCTCAATCGTTAACAGATTTGATGTAGCTACTGGAAAGATAAGGCTGCACTTTGATTTACTTCCACACTTTCCAGTCCCTGTAGTAGTCAGTCATATTTTGTTTTACTAAGTGTATCAGGCCTCTGAAATAAATTCTCAATTCTTTGAGAAAAATAATAATAAAGAAAATTTGAGGCCAAAACCCACCAATTTTCACTTTCTCCAGTTTTCATTGCAGAATGAAAATTCTAATCTCAACTGATATTTTTGTAGCATTCATTGAAAGTCCCTGTGGAACAAAAATAGCAAAGCAATCTGAAAATTAAAGTTGAGGAACTTTTGCAAAATATAATATGAAATAATAGCATAAAGTAGCAGTTGCTGTAATGATTTGTATAATGACCCAAAACAAAGACTAACGTAGTAAAATTATTGTAAAAAAAAAATCACATCATTGTTTTTAATTTATGCCTCGTCTTATTTTATTAGGAACTGAGATTATTTGAGTGGGTTTAGTGCATAACGAACACGTTTAAATATGGAGATGACCAACTATGATATAGCTATTTACTATTTGTATCACTGCAGCACCTGGGAGCCAAGTATTGGCTCCAAAAAGTGAGGCAGAATCACAAAATACCCAAGCATCGTACTTGAAAATGCTTTTGGCATCAAAAACGAGGGGAACTACTTAAAGTGAGCTACAGTCCCCGGAGTCATGAAAATGAATATGTTTTGGAGTTAAATACTGGCAATAGATATTTGCCTACCATCCCTAGTTTTGTTGCCTTGACAATCCAACATCCTCTCCCAGATTATTATTATTATCTTTACTGCAGTAGCAACCGCAAGCCAGAAAAAATATCACCTTCTCAAGGACTAATAGTATCATCAAAACAGTCAATGGGGGTTTTTACTGTCCACTTAAGAGGACACGGGTTCAGGACCAAGACCTGTACGAATTCTTTAAAAAGAGGAAAAACAAATAATAGCATTACATTGGCAGAACAAACTAGGTTGAAACTTTTCTTCCTGTTTCCCATCTCCTTTCAGGCCATTGCCCAAGGACAACAGGAATTAAATGGCCCAGGAGTTTTGTAATGGGATAGGAATATGCTATGATCTAGTAGCTATTTTGTTATCTGGTCCACCTTCAGTGGGAGTTGAATTAGACTCCTATCTAGCTGGTGATATCTCCGCCCATTTCTCTCTGGACTGGTATGTGCATCACCAAAGCACCACTGCTCGTGGTTGGGTAGAGTACCCTTGTAGCCATCTTTGGAAAGGGATGTAAGATTGAATACTCAGAGACAGAAACTAACCCACAAAAGGTCCCTCCAAGTTGAGGTACCAAGTAGCAGGTCAGGCTGCAGAAGCTTCCAATGTCATTACCTGTGCTGTGCCTGTTCTGTGGTTAAAGAGAGGATTTCAGTTTCCAGAAGTATTGATGCAGCATTATTATGGTAAGATCCTGTCAAAGCTGTGGAAGGGAGGGGATGGATGGTGTGTGGAATAGGCACATTTTTTCTTAAAAAAACAAAACAGTGAAACCCAGCAGCCTGAAAAGTCATCTTCCATGGCCTGTGTTGTACAGGAGGTCAAACTAGATGATCTAATGATCCCTTCTGTCCGTTAAATCTGTGAATCTTCTTCATAACTCAGCAGGTAACTTTAACACACTGGTGACCTTAACACTGGATATCTGAGTCTAGACAACTTTTTAGTTTTACGTCTGATGTATTCAGCCCCTGGTTGAACTAAGACATCATAACTGTCTAAATCAGCAGTATTATGTTCCCATGGTATGATTGCTTTCTCTGCAGTGGCGGCTCCAGGCATCAGTGCTCCAAGCAGAGGCCTGGGGCGGCAAGATGCAGGGAGTGCCCTGCTGGTCCCTGCGAGGGCGGCAGTCAGGCAGCCTTTGGCGGCGCGCCTGCAAGAGGTCTGCTGGTCCCACGGATTCGGCGGCAATTCAGCAGTGGGTACGCCGAAGCCGCGGGACCGGTGGACCTCCCACAGGCAAGCTGCCAAATCCGCGGGACCGGGACTTCCCACAGGCACGCCGCCAAAGGCAGCCTGCCTGCCGTGCTTGGGGCGGCAAAAAAGCTAGAACCACCCCTGTTTCTCTGTAGCATAATGGGTAAAATTACACTGGCTAACATATTTTACAAAATACTTATCTTAAGATGGTATCAGTTAAGCACTATTAGAGAGTACCTGGAGTGCACCATTCATCATTTGGAGAGTGGGATCTCCTGTCACAAATTTAGATCTTAAAAATGTGAAATGCTTGTGGTGGAGATTTCCACAGGTCTACAAAATCCTCACTTTCATCAGGAAAATAATTTCAAATGCTTCACAACCATTGTGAAAAATATGGGCCAATAGTGTGTCTCAAAACTCCATTGAGCTGAGCCACTGAAGACAAGAAAAATTGCATTTGTATTACTGTGAACATTATCTGTTCATTCAGCACTGATACTCTGCAGGAAAAGACAAAGCTACACTGACAGCTCTAGGAGCAGCCTACTCATTTCTTTGTCACTGCTTGTGATAACCCATGGCACCACACACATATTGTGTGTGTTTTTAAGGAAAGACTTGTGTGTTTCTTCCCTCTGTCCCTCTCCCTCCTTCCCCTCCCCCCACTAACCCCCAAAGCTTTGATAGAAACTTGCCATGATAGATGCAGGTGGCAAAAAATAGTGTGTTTTGTGTGTAACATACAAGCAAGTGAATCATTTTCTTCCATAAGCAAGATGCCAAGGGACAGCAAAAACCTGGTGGTAGTAGCAGCTAAGGTACAGTGATGGAGTGCTGCTCCCAACACACTAAATCATTGGCAGAGCAGCTTGGCACACTTGCAAATGCTGCTGCAGCATCAGAAAAAACTCTAGAGAAATACTCCCTGCATTTAAAAATTATACTTTGGATATATGTGTTTCATACAGGGAATTTGATAATTTATCCCTGCAGCGTGAAAACAGTGCAGTAATAAATGATGGCCTTGTTATATTAGCTGCCTTTATTTCTGTCTCCTGGATTCGTCAGATTTGTTCGTTCTAGCCAGGATTATACCATATATCACCACACTTCTGCACTCTGCTTGGGATGTGGGCAGTTAAACAATTAAAGAACCAGTGATTAAGTGCAACACGAGAAAGTATCTCATCTAGTTCCGGTTTTACTAGTGACAGCATTAATGTAACAGCCATTTCTCTCTGGAAAGAGTTTGTAAGAGCATGGCAAATAAGGCAGCTCTCTCCAGGGTAGAGCTTTGACTTCTGTGGAAGTAGTCAAGGTATTGCAGAGTTTCCTGTTTTACTTCTAGAATAATGTAAGCTTTGTTATTTTTATTGTCCTTATGACACAGTCACTGTTACCAGCAGCTATTTCAATAATCTGTAATGAAAGCCTGGCCCCATTTAAGTCAGTTGGAAAATTCAGATTACAGCCCTGGATCTTTGCAAGATCATAAGTCACTAGCTAGCCAGGTCCCTTGACTATGTGCCTTGCTCGCCAGATGACCCAGTTTACATGCTGACCTCAGAAATTCTGCTCTTCGGATCAGAGGACAGTAGGTGGAACTGGAAGGTGGGAAAGGTGGAAAGAAGGAAGTACTTGTTGGGTGGAGTTTCACAACAGGTAACTAGTGCTAGAAATAGAATCCCTTTCTTGGAAGGCATGAAATGTTGTTTGGTTGTGGGCAGCAGCCACTCATGTGGAGGGAAAACTGAAAGACACAGATAACTAACGTGTGGTCTAGTGGATGAAGCCCCACACTGCAAGGAGAGTGGTTGAAATCCTGGGCCCACTGACGTCAATGGGAGTCTTGCCATTTACTTTGCTGCCAGGCTTTCACCCCTGAACTCCAGCATTGCTCTGTTATGGAATCACTTTGTCTTACTGCACACAGTTGTGTTGTGACTGAGGATGTGTCTACACTACAGCCAGGATTGATGCTCTGAGATCGATCCACCAGCAGTCGATTTAGCGGGTCTAGTAAAGACCCACCAAATTGACAGCAGATAGCTCTCCAGTCAAGCCCTGAGGTCTACCCCTGAGGAGAAGAGTAAGGTAAGTCGACAGGAGAGTTTCTCCCATCAACCCCCCTGCTGTGTAGACTTGTGGTAACTCAGCCTAGGATAAGTCGACTCCAGCTACGTTATTTACATAACTGGAGATGTGTAGTGTAGGTTAACTTACCACGGTAGTGTAGACGCAGCCGTAGGGAGCAAGGGTGCTGTGCAAAGGACACAAAGCAATCTCTGCTGCTGGTGTGATACTGTTCATGCAATGCAAAGAGAGGAGACCAATCAAGGGAGACTGGACTCTGAGATGCAAAATGATATTAACAATACAATCAATGAAGTTTAAATTCTGAAGTTAAGTTCATCCATTGACTGTTAATTAGATGTCCTAAGAGGACACACTTATACCCCAATAGGTTTGTTTCCCTCACGGCAGTGAGATAACCAGATTTTGGGGGCAGCTTAAATCTTTTCATCTGAATGATGATTTGCAGTCTGTAGCCACACACTCCTTCATTATGTAAATAGGTAGGACAAATGTTCCCTCTTTCCCACTCCCACCCCTATTTAAATGCACTGTTGTGAACAAAGACCCAGTGCAGTTGCAGGACTGGTATTAGATTGTTCACATCATTAGTTTAAATGAGATTCAATTGCACTCCATTCAAACCTTGTCATTGCCTTTGCCAAACTTAACATCTTTTTTTAAGGCTATTTGTCTACATTTCCAGACGATTTAAAGACACCTTGCTGCCTGTAAAGGATGAATTCAGATTTCATTAATTAAACATTACTCTTTGCTGGACATTTAGGTCAGATTCCTATTCCATCTTATTAGTGCTTAAACCTGCACCTTTGAAATAGGATGCCAAATTTTGGGTTGTTCTTTTTATAAACATTCATCACTTGGCATGATCCCTTGAAATTAGCTAATCTTAGTGTTTCTTTCTGTTATGTCTGACAAGTGGCGACCAGATATTAAAGCAGAGATCACCAATTAGCAGAGTGCCTCATCTAGTTGCTGGATTTGCTGTGCACACTTCGAACTCAAACCAAGAGCCCTGTAGTCTGTTGGCAACAGCTCCACCAATTGATCCAAACTGGAGCCAGGTCCTACCCTGGCTAGCATGAGCTGTGCTTTGCTTATGTGAACTGGAAGCCTCTTTTTCCATAGCTCGAACTCTCCACTTTAAAATCTAAGCTTTGTCCACCATTATTCCCAGTGTAAATTCACATCTCATATCCCTCACAGTACCTGCAATCTTATGTGATTCTTTTTCTGAAAATCCAGGCTATAAATAGTCTTGTCCTCTCACTTTGATTAATATCATTATAAAGGTCTGGCCCATCTCTTTCCTAACAGACCCTTGTGATGGGGGTTGTAACCCACACTAGCATGAAAGGGGTTAAGTAGAACTAGAGAGCTCAGTTAAGATGCCTGACCGCACATGGAACGTTGGCCAGCCCCAATTACTGATGAATCCTAGGAGAGTTGGTAGGAAGGAAGTTGGTAATAGAAAAGAACTAGGAACTGCAGTTGCTTTCGGATCAGAGAATGGAAAGAGCTTGAGGACAGCAGAAGGGTGTTTAAGTTTATACTTTAAGTTTAGGATTTTGGTTAGTGGGATTCCAGAGAAGAGCCTTGAGGGTCCTGGCCCTGAAAAAAGGGTGAACCTAGAGAGGTTGTGAGGGAGAAGCCAGTGAATGCTGGGTAGGAAGAAGTCCATGGAGGCAGGAGCAAGGAGCTGGAACAGTCCTTAGTTGATGTTTTTAGGATGCCTGGGCTGGAACTCTGTGTAGCGAACCAAGGCCCTCCCACTATCAGCCATTAGTGAGGTGGTGTTGAGTTGGATGAGAAGGATAGAGAGCCCTGAGAAAAAGGAGTAGTGAACCCAGGGACCAAAGTCAGGGCTGAAATGCTGATAGAAGGTCTTGGAGTCTGGTTTGTTGGACTCTTTCCAACCCCAGAACGGGTGGAGTTGAAGTGTGACCTGGGCAAAGAACTGAGTCACAGGAAGGGGCAGACCACTGAGAACTGAAACAGCCATCAGTGGGAGATGTTGTAATGAGGGTCAAAGCAGCCATGTCATGTCCTGACCACGAAGAGGCACTCTAGTGGTGAATCCAACTCTTCTATGTGCATTCTACTTTTAGTTATATAGAGCGGAGTTCAACTCCGTCACAGAAGCCATAATCCATGCCCTGTCTGCATACGGCAGGAATGAAAAGTTAGCATGTGTTATGCTGTGATTCATCGAGCAGCCGCCACCACCACTTTGCTTTTTTTTTTCAATCCTTCCTAAAGACTCTTCCAACAGTAGTGCCAAGTGTCATGCGTTTGGCAGCCTTGCTATGTGTTCTCACGTCTCAGCTTGATTTTCATGCAACCAGCTGAGCTGTTGAAAGGCTGTAGTCATTTGCCTTTTGGCTGCTACAGACATCTGTAATCGTTGATGATTAGGCAGCCAGGAAACTCCTCTCCTTGCCCCCTCTGTTAGATGAAAGCCCAGACTAAGCAGCTGGGAGGCAGAGGTGGTGCCTTAGGCTGGGATAATGTAGTAGGTGCAGTTGTACCAGGTGAGGGTCTAATACCACTCTCAAACTCCCTCCTTCCCCACTTCAGTTAGCTATGCCAGGATCTCCACCACCAGGAGTCCCTGTTCTCACCGTGAGTCTGAGCACCACCTGCTTCCCCCTCTGCCCTAGAAATCCTACTAGCTGGTTGGGACTCAGGAGAACTTAGTTCCATTTGTGGCTCTGCCAAAACTTTCCCATTTCACCTTTTGCCAAGTCATACGCCTCACGGACCTCCTTTCCCTAAACTTAAACCAGGGATATACCAATTCCTTTCTCCCATCCTTTGTATGTCTCTTCTACTGAGATTGTAAGCTTTGTGGGGCAGAGACTGTATTAACCGTATGTATATACAGTTCCTAGCACAATGGGCCCATGATCTCATATAGGGTGACCAGATGTCCTGATTTTATAGGGATAGTCCTGATTTTTGGTTTTTTGTCTTAGACAGACTCCTATTACCCCCCACCCCTTGTCCCGATTTTTCACATTTGCTGTCTGGTCACCCTAGTCTCATATAGGCCGTGAGGTATCACTAAAATACTAGTAAATAATACAAATTCAGTGACTCAGTATTTTCTGTGGAGGTAGCTAAAGAGCTCCTTAACATGGTTTGTACATTTGTCAAGGTTTTGAATTTATGCTTAGAATGTCACAAAAATGTTGGTGCGTCACTTCTGCTGACACAGAGTGTCTAATAAAATGAATTTTATAGAGAAACAAGGCAGCCTGGGAAATAGATGGCATCTGTCCAAATTCAGGTCTCAAGTACAGAGGCTGGTTTGAGGGTGAATATGGGACCTTCAGCTATACTTGCTACAGCTGTTGTACAATTTGAGTTAACTCAGTGTCAAATATATGAACACGCATTGTTTGTGGGGGACAGAAGGGGGAGGTTGTTTGCTTCTAAATTAGTTTTCTGCCCTAACAGCCTACCTAGGAAACTGGTCGTCTTTTTCAAACAATCAAGTCTCAGTAACAATTAATACAAAAAACAAAAAATACTATATGCTTGAAGTTATTTTCCTATGTTTCAGTGTACTTTCTGCACCATTCTTACCTTTATGAATGATTAGACATCTGTTTGGGCTTTTTTAAATTTAGTTTCAAGTTTAACATAGTGCTTTCAGAATCGTAATGGCAACTAATGAGACTTGTGAAGAAAGTCTTTTACTGTGGAAAAGTGCCAGTATAGCAAGGAGTAGAAAGCTGAGATTCCTTTATTCTGTTTATGACCTGACTCCAAATGATACTCTGCTTGAGAGATGGTAGTTTAATGGCCATTATTATCAAACAAGCCGGAGCCTCCTTTGAAGCTGTCAGCTTCAAAATCAACTCCAGTCGTGTATCTTCATTTGAAATCTTTGCTGAGCTTTTTATCAAAGCATGACCCAGACCTGCTTTCCAAACACCTTCCTTCTCTTGCACCAAGCGAACTACTACTTTTCCCCCTCATCTAGCATGCACAAAAAATGCTTTCAGGCCCAGACAGAGACAGTGGATGTTAAGAACATGATGCAGTGAGAAGGAATATGCTAATTAAATTACTTATGCACTTTAAAGGGATTTGCTTCCCTTGTAGAGTGTGCATCTCTGTTGGCATGTTAATTCAGTTGTAAAGTAAATTATTTACACTAATTATTAATAAATCATTAACAGCACATTTTTGAAGTATCCAGTTAAGATGCTAAAACCTAAATCTCTGATCTGTACAGAAACAAAATACTGCTGAATTATTTTGTGAAATAGCAGGACTTGGCTATTTCTGTCTCTCAGTCAGAAATATAAATGCTGTGCCCTGGGGTTGATGACACGATCTACAAGTGTCCTCCAACCCCAGTCTTTCAGCTGCTAATGTTCAAACCTGATGCACAGGCATGCCTAGCAGCCCTCTCTCCATACTTGACTACAAAGGACTGAAATGCTTGTAAGGGTTTTGCAGGCTCTGAGAATTTGGTATTTGAAATAACTTCTTTGTGGAAGAGAGTTAGGGAACTTTCTAGGAATCCCTTACTTTTTAACCCTCTGAGTTTTAATGTGAGTTAGATCAGTCCTCCCTGCTTCTAAACTACCACAACAGATATTTTTTCTCTCTGCACTTTATTGTCTAGCCCAGCTGATGGTCGGATATTTGTGTTCACTTACCACCTGATCCTGCAAGGTGCTGACCATCCTCATCTCTTGCTTGGCCTGCTCCCATTTGCTTACTGTTTATCATCCCCCCTCCCCCAGCATAAACTTTGGTAGGTGCCTCCTAAAATAATATTCCTGTGCACAGAGCTTGCAGTAGGGAGGAAGTTGGGGGAGATAGGACAGAGCTAACATCAGAAATATGGGGAAAGGTGGTGACTTATTGGCCCGTAGAGGGAATTAAGGTGCCCCTTAAATTCCATGTGCGAACACTCCATATTCCAGGCTGTGTACAGGGGGAGCTGTCTATGGCATTTCTGCTCCCTGCCCATGCATGTTGGAGGAGAATGGGTGCAAAGGGGCATGAAATGAATGAAACCTTGACCACACACATGCTGTACCCCAACATGCCGGGTAGCAGAGATGATCTGGTGCAAGTAATCATCTGGTGGCATGGGCCAGACACAAACAAACTCTCTCCATCCCCTCCCAGGGGCAATGGGGAAACTAAAGACAGGAACGAGTCTCTCAGCATCATAGTTCCTTCTCTGTACTCCTTTTTAGTGATAATAAATGAAGGCTCAGTCTTCCCATTATGTGGTAACTCAACAGGGACTAGAACACACAGATTGGCAAAGTAGGCCTTTTTCTAATTAATGGAATAAAATAAATAATTTATTGGGTTAATTTCTTGTTAGCTTCAGAGAAATGGGGCATGGGGAGGGACTTCAATGAGGAGACATTGTAACAATGAGAGCTGCAAGGGCTTGGTACCTCATGGCACTTGACTGTCCCATTCTAACTCACCGTGAACACTACCCCCCGGTGAGATACCCACACAACAGTGCTGTAGTCTGTAGGCAGCAGTTCCACATGGTTAGCTAAAAAGGAATCTTCTTTTGGCTGAGCCCAGAGGAGCTCTCTCTAACTGGGTGTCACGCCTTGCAGATCTTACATGCACAGGTAGGTCTAACATTAATATGAGTTAGATATATAACTTACACTACAAAGGAAGGATGTTTCCTCATATCAGATCCCAGATCTGGCTTCCTAATTACCGGGGCTAGTGGAAAAGGAAGAGGTTACCTATCATACATGACAAACAATTCTAATCTGTCCCCAAAGGTACAAGCAGTAAATGATTATAGTTGATCCTAGGCAATGAAAACAAGGCAACTCCAGATTCCTTCAGCACCAATGTCAAACCCTGGGCAACACGTATCATTTACACAGAAATTTCTGATTTGCAGAAAGACAGGGAGACAAGTTTCTGTAGAAACTGTATGGAAATGAGGTATTTGGGGGGATGGAAATCGATAGGAAAATCACCAATAGATGGATGTTAAAAAGTCACTAGAAATGCCAACCTAAAACCACAGTACTGAATTCTGTTAGGGTACATCTACACTACCCACTGGATCGGCGGGTAGTGATCAATCTATAGGGAATCGATTTATCATGTCTAGTGTAGACGCAATAAATTGATCCCCGATCACTCTGCTGCGACTCCTGTAGTCCACTGTGGTGAGAGGCGGAAGCAGAGTCGACGGGAGAGGGGCGGCAGTTGACCCCACGCCGTGAGGACGCAAGGGAAGTTGACCTCAGATACGTCGACTTCAGTGATGCTATTCTCGTAGGTGAAGTTGCATATCTAAGATCGGTTTCCACCTCCTCCATGCCCCAGTGTAGACCAAACCTAAAAGAGAACATACTCAGACTCCTTAGAAACCAAGTAGGATGTAGGCTCACCAGCAGACAGGATCTGAGAAAAGAAATATAAAAGTATTTGTTCTTGCCTGATTAGACATCAGACTTTTCTGAGCTGTCCCTAGTTTTCTAGTAATCAAGACTACACTGGGAAGTCCCAATATACCCAGTCCTAGGACTGTAGTGCAATAATCCAGTGCTTCCAGATTTCAACAGCCCATTAAAAAAATGAGGCTCGCATGATTGCTAGGGTTCAGGCCAAAACCAATTATCTGAAAATAGTGGGAAGATGACAACCCTGTGACCCAAATGGAATTGAAAAGGCATGAATGGAAAACCTGCCCGTTAGAGGTATGCACCCAGAAGACAAATACAAGGACTGTGGCAACCATTCTTAGACATTAATTGAAAAATAGAAATTAAAGGAAAAAGAACATCGATATGCAGGGACGTGAAAGGTGAAGAACCAATTATTGGTTCTGATCCTGTGAGTAGCTGAGTGCCTCCAGCAATTAGTAGGCGGCCAGGTTGCTCAACACTTCACAAGAGCTGTTTAAAATCTTGAAAGATCAGGCTTGTTATTAATATGAAACACCTCATCTTAGAATATTCCTTCAGCTACAACTACACTATTGAGGTCAATAGGAAGACTTCAATAACTTCTGTAGAAGCAGATCAGGCCTGTGTATGCATTGGAGTTGACTGTCACTGGCCCTTACATGCGTATTTGTAGTCTCCTCCTTATGTGCTCTGTAAGGTCCAGGCACAACTGCAGACCATTTGCCATGGTCAGCACAGTGACTCAGAGGTGGATTAAGATTTATCAGAAACCTATAAAATTGGGACATCTGGTCACCCTAGAGTAAACCCATGTGGAGTGTTGTGGCCACTGAGGCTGGGCAAGTAGCAGTGGGAGCTGTGCTGGAGGAGCCCTCCCTGTCTGGTGCCTTCCCAGAGCTCCCAGCCACCTCCCAGGATGGGGCAGAGCCTCCTCTTCCCACAGAGGGCATCTGCAGGCCCCCGGGGAGGGGGCAAGAGACTGGACTGGAGCCCCCACCCCTGGTTTCCACTGACAGCAGTGTGCCCTGGGGTCAGAGACATGTGCTGGGGACTGCTCTCAGGCACCCTGACCCCCAACCTGGGACAGGTGGAGGGTCCAGGGTTCCCCACAGTGTCTTGGGTAGCTCTTACCACTGCCTGGCTCCAGCTTCTGGCCTGGCCAGGGGGCAGGGCTCTGGGGGGTGTCATAGCTTCCTACTAAGATTTGAACCTTAGCATTCATAACCTGAGAAGCTAGCATGAACCCTCTAAGCTTAATTACCAGCTTAGATCTGATATCGCTGCCACCAGCCAATTTCCAGTGTTTGGCTCACTCTGGTCTCCCCAAAACCTTCCCTGGGGAACCCCCGAAGACTCAGATGCCCTGAGTCTACAACAAAGGGAATAAACCATTCCCCCCCCACCTCTCTCCACCCAGAATTCCTCTCTGGCTAACACTGAGAGTACTGATGCAACCTCTTTACATCACAATCCAAGAGCATGTCTCCGTCTCTTCCACAAAAGACAACCCAGACAAGGAAACAAGAAAAGATTCTATCTCTCTTCCCCTTAGCTTCTTCCCGCCCTGGGACACTAGAGAGTTAAACACAGAAAGCAGCTTTTCCCCTCCTCCCTGTCTTTCCTTTCTCCCACATTTCCTGGTGGGTCAACTAGAAAAAAAAATCAACAGGTCTTAAAGCAAAACTTTTAATAAAAAAGAAAAGAAAGAATAGAATAACAGCTTCTCTGTACAATCTAGATGTGTAAGTATACAGGGGTTTGATAAAACTTTAGAAATGAATAAACAGAAGAAAAGGAATAACAGCCTTACCCAAAAACAATACAATTTTAAAGTACTATAGCCAAATACACATAAAGACCCACCAGCCAGATACACAGATGCAATACAGCAAAACAAATGTAAAAGACTATAACTTTTGCCTACCGTTACTTACAATCGGAAACAGATGCATTAGGAGGGGAACTGGAAATAGATCCTCTCATAGCTGAGAGAGGCAAGAACAGACAAAGACCCAAGACCAAGAAACCCCCACAAATTCCCTCCCTTAAGCTTTGAAAAATCCGGTTTCCTGATTCGTCCTCTTGTCAGGTGTTTGGTTCCCTTTGTTAACCCTTTACAGGTAAAAGAAACATTAACCCTTAACTATCTGTTTATGACAGGGGGGAAGAGGAGGAGCAGGGCCACAATTACAACATCTGTGGCCCCCTCACTTCTACCCAGGTTCTGGATCTCCTGTGGGGGACCCCCAAATTGGGCCCATACATTAATCCCCCGCTGCAGTGACTGCTCCACGCCTTGTGCCTGGAGGGAACAGAGAGGGAGAGCAGGAGGGGCCATGACCTAGTTCCTCTTCACCATCCTGGAATGGGACTGGGCGAGGACACTGAACCATTCAGAGCCACCAGGAAAACACAATCTCTCCTCATGTTCTTCATGGGACAAGATGGCTCCATCCCACTGTGACTGCAGAGCTGGGTCTTAAGGTCATGGTCTAGGCCAGTATATATAAAAAACACACCAATTTGCAAAACACAGATGAGCGTTATGTATGAGAGTGAGGCACTGGTTAAAATCAAAACCTCAGAGCCAAACACCCACAAACACTGGGGTTTTCAGTAGTCACATCCAGTTCTCATACATAAACACTGTTCTGTATTTCTGTAGAACCCTGATCAGGATGTATACACAGTTACAAAGTACACTGATATTCCCCTTGCCAAAATGCAGCCGGGGGGGAATTGACACTCATAACAAAATATTTTACATTTAAAACAAAACAAAACCTCCAAGCACGCCTCCCAACTCCAGCTTGTGTCGCGTACACTCACTTGTCCCTGAACGCTTGGCTCCAAAGCTCTGGGTTTCGACTCATAATCTTCAAGGATTCAACCTATCAAGAGGAGTAAATGACTCTGCAGAGGAGAAATGATCCTGCTTTGCTGAAAAAGTCCATCACATTTTCACACAAATGTAAGTTTTTGTAAAAACAAAAGAAACCAAAATATAGTGTTTACAGCTAATATGTATTGATCGACCTAAATATATTAGGATTTGGTATGCAAAAAATGCCATAAAACTGGCACTGTACTGTGTTGGTTTCAGTAACAAACAAGTTTCAGTTAACGTGTATTGGGTCCTAGAGAAATGTTTAAACTATCCTTCAAGGGTTTAAATGAAATTAGCTTCTATAAATACCATTTGGTTTACTTAAATGCATCCAGCTGTAACAAAGAACTGGTGGGAGCACAAATAAATCAGAAGGAATTAAAATGCATTTGTTTTGAGAAGTGACTACTGGCTTCAGTGAAAAGCTTTATTGGGGTTAGTGAAAACAGTGTTTTTTAATGAATCTTTGCTCATTTATTTAAACTATATTGTTTCTTTGTATCTGTATTGGTTCCACTGGTTAATGAAATGAATTCAATTAAAGAGATTCAGCAAAACCATCTCCATTAGAAAAATTAAACTGACATCAGTTGTGTAACACCTAGATCCATGATGCAAAAAGAGTAATCCCATTGAAAATGATGAAATAAACACAATAAACATCCAAAGTATTGGATAAAATATAAATTAATTGCAGGGATATGCTTTTGTGCACATCGTGTGTGTTTATACTGGATGGTATCTAATTCTAGGCATTGATTCAGTGTATGGTACGTAAGCATGTGCATAACTTTAAGGATGCGAGAACATACGTGCTTAAGTGCATTGTTGAATCAGAGTGGGAAATGCAGCCAACCTTCTGCACTGGAGTTTGGGTTCAGAGAGGCATTAAGGAGAGGAGAAAGGTAAAACAAGAGGGAAACAAATGGTATTTGGCGAAGGACAGTTATGCAGTGAGATGTGTTCGTGTGATGTTCTGTTTCATTTTTTTAAGGTAAGTTTAAAATCTACAAAACTTGTTTTGTTTGGGCCAAATCCTGTGTTCTCCTCTCAGTTTTTATTCACTTGCCCTAGCTCTTATCCAAAACAACTCACTGTCTGCTTAGAGACGGATCTGGTGTGTTACTTTGCAATGAATTGATAGGCATGTAGCAAAAGTCTATTTGTGTATATACCTTGATGCTCTTTTAGGGTGTGACCCCCTCCATCCTTGCTGTTTGCCCTCCTCTGGATTTATAAAACTAAAGACAGTTCTTCTGGACAGACATGACACAAGTTCTGCGAGTATTAAACCTGAATAGCCATAATCCTGTTGCTACCTCAACATGGAGCTGTTTTGGCTTTTCCTTTCTGAGAGAAGAAGGGACAAGCGGTAGAATCCTCATCCTACTGAAATCAATAGCGTCTTTCCCATTGACTTGAATAAAGCCAGAATTTTACCTACAGAATGTCAGAAGCTTAAATCTGAGGGCTGAGATTTTCAAAGCACCTCAGCTGTGGTGAAGAGGTAAACCAGTTTAGGCAATTAGGTTAGCATTGAACACGTTTAGCTCAGTAGCTCTATAGCTCACTCTCCTCACACTCTGATGTCTCCAACTCCAAGCCCTGTTGCATGGTGGTTGTCTGAAGGCACTTCTGCTGTCTCTGGAGAGCAGCAGGGCAGGGGAAGCCTACTGCAAAGATGCCTCTTCCTCTCACTTTGGGGCTTTCCTGCCCCGCCTTTCCTTCCTACACACCATGTAATTGAAAGGGACTCAGTGGTCTAGAGCTGTCAGAATCGGAGCACTTTTATTTCAGATCGAAGGGGTCTCTACAGCTCTCCAAAGAATTCAGGGCTGCATTTTATACATTTGAGATCTTTTAAAAAAATACCTGGTTTGGCTCTGTGCCTGTTTTCCCTCTCTATTTTTAACCATTGGCTACACTGTTGCTAAACCATTAGATATCTTAATACAGAAGATAATGTCCTCAGAATTATCATCATTACTGCATTTTTCCTAAATATACGTGCATCAACTTCTCATTCTGACTATAATACTTTATTCTAAAAATCAGTAATCTTTCAGTGCAGTTATTTTTCATACACTTGCGCTGTATATAGATTAATGCCTAAAACCCTGAGTTAAGTTATTTTCTCTTCTGCTGCTTTTATGTGGCTTGGGTAGTTAGCAATGATTACAAATGTATATTTAGATTTGATAGCCAGAATGTTGCTGCAGCAGTGAGCTGGTGAATGTCCTTCAGGCCCCCAGAAAAAGAATGAAGGGGACTCAGATATGATGTGCTCCATCACTTGTGACTGGTGAATGCAGTTGCATAAAGGTGTTTGCCTCATTTTCCATTTAAAGAGGATTTGTCCACATCTCCCATGAGATGTCCTGATGCAATTCAATCTGCACCAGTCTTTCTGACATAATCAAAACCTGGTGGTTCCTTGGCAGGGTCATAGAATATCAGGGTTGGAAGGAACCTCAGGAGGTCATCTAGTCCAACCCCCTGCTCAAAGCAGGACCAATCCCCAGATTTTTACCCCAGTTCCCCACTCAATGGATTAAACTCACAACCCTGGGTGTAGCAGGCCAATGCTCAAACCACTGAGCTATCCCTCTCCCCCAATGACAAGCTGTTTGTTTTGAATGGTTGAAACGCTCCATATTGTTTTCCATTGAACCTCAGCATTGAAGTTGAGCATAAGGGTCTTGATGCAGTTCCATAAAGGGCTGAAGGATTTTAATCTTGTCTTTGGTGGGTTCTGCGGGTCATCTTGCAACGGAATCCATGTGTTTGCATCGACATGGTTGAGAAAATGAGATGTCTGGACAGATCTTCTAATCTGTTGAGGCTGGATATGCGATATGCTGAGTGGACATCACAGATACCATAGCACTTCCTATAAAGCAGGAATTTATCCTCGCATCCCTAGCCAAAATTTTTCCTCCTCATCCCTCTTGTATAATGTGCTATGGACTAACTGGTTGTTCCTCCCATCCACCAAGTCAGTATTTCAATGGCGGTGTATGTATATAAAGGATTCTATATCAAGGGTGCCTATGTCACCCTTTTAGGTGTAAATTATTCAAATAAAAAAAATAAATTGAATAGTGCCACCTGATCAGAAGGTAACTAGAGGAAGCCCTAGGAGTCATACTTCAATTAATCAATTGCAGATATGCTTAATTAGACTCTCACACCCTAAGAGAGGAGGAAGAAAGTAGGTTTGTTTGGAAGCTTGGTAAATAAGCTCCAGAAATATTAGAGTTGTCATGTTTGTTTTGTGGTCTCTTTTGTTTGCTTTCGGTATCTTCTAAAGACTGTTCACCTGTTTAAAGGAAAAATGGCCAAAGACTCTCCAAGTTTATTTTGATTTGGTTGCACCAAACAAATCTGTAAGTAAATTTGAAATGCCAAACTGTTCAAAACAAGACTCTTGTTGAATTTTATTCAGCTGCATGATTGGTAACCCTGGTTTGCCATAAGTACTCCACAATACTTTGTATTTTTAATACTTTTCAATAGACTGACTTACCTTGTATAGTCTCATAGGTGGATTAGTCCATAAAAGATTCTTATTCGTAGTAATATTATATCAGCTATATAAAGACTTAAGGTACAGATAGTAAAACTGTAGCAGCACAGAATTTCATTTCATGTTACTTGGTTTTATTCTATATCCACTAAAATATTTATCAGGTGTCTAAAACTAGAAATCTACACATAGCGTAAAATTCAGGCCGTATTAAAATCAAACGGCAAAACTCCTGTTGACATCAATAGAGACAGGATTTCACTCCTGAAATATATACCAAGGAGGAAGCCTATGCTAACATTTTATTCTTGTTCATGGATGAGAGCTTGGTTTGAAGATAAATCTACCAGCCAGTATTACACAGCTGGAACATTTAGGCCTTGGCTACACTTGCAAGTTGCAGCGCTGCTGAGGGGGTTACAGTGCTGCAACTTACTCGGTGTCCACACTTACAAAGCTCAGCCAGCGCTGCAACTCCCTGTCTGCAGCGCTGGCTGTACTCCTGGTCTGCTACGGGTGTAGCGAATCCAGCGCTGGAAAAAGAGAGATGCCTACGTATGCATTGACTTTGATATCTGGCCTTAGGTATCAATATTTCTATGGTTGGAGCGCAGCTGTGCCTGCACAGCTTCCTCACCCAAACAACTGATTGAGATCCTGCAGCTAGAGTGCTCCATGCTGGGGCTCGTTTGGGGCGGGGAGGCATGGTATGATTGATTGATTGATTGCCACTCCACGCCTGGCTAGCAAACAGGAAAGGGATTTTTAAATTCCGCGGGCATTAAAGGGCGGGTCACCTGAGTCAGGGCAGTGGAGTGCGAAACGATGACCAGAGAGGGAAAAGGTATGCTGGGATACTCCTAATAACACTGGAGGCCATTACAGTGCTGGTGAGTGTCCACACCTGATGG
>NC_133770.1:25787242-25827307 GCF_003597395.2 Chelonoidis abingdonii | reverse complement strand
GTCCCCTTCCCACAACCCACAGCGCCAAAATGGGACGAGGTGCTCTGTGGGATAGCTGCCCACAATGCACCACTCACAACAGCGCTGCAAATGGTGCAAATGTGGACACACTGCAGCACTGGTCGCTGTCAGTGTGGACACACTGTAGCGCTTGCCCTACAGAGCTGTACGACCACAGCTGTAACTACCAGCGCTGCAAAAATGTAAGTGTAGCCATACTCTTAAACTCAGAAAATGGCATTCCCTTCTTCCTAGAGAAGTTAGCATAATCCCTGCATGACCAGGTGCCTGGAATAGGCCTCACTGCCACAATTGGGGCAGACTGCAAAAAATAGGGCAGACAATCCCAAGTGGTTTACTCTATAATCAGATTCACCAAACCAACAACTGAATAGCTTCTGCAGTACCACACTTGTTAACCAGAAGCCAAACACAGTTCCACTTAAGCATTCCAGCCCTTGGCTCCCATCCAGCTAAATGGGCTTAATATGGTGAGGGGTTATTGAAAACCTATTTCACCATGTATGAGGCTCTTACTGATCCCAGAGGATTAGATACACATCCCTAGGTCAATATGAATTTTAGATCTTTCCCAATGATCACGTGATGCCAATCCTTTAAAACTAAAAACTAAAGGTTTAATAAGAAAAGAAAAGTTATAAATTGCTAATAGATCGTACAGATACAAGTGATTTTCAGTGTTCATAGATCAGGATCATAGCAATATGGAATAAACTGCTAGCTTGCAAAAATCTCTCTGGAATTACCCAGACAGATTGAGGATCATCAGGCCTTGGTTAGAGCTTCCTTGTTAGAAATCCAGTCCAGAGAAATGAAGATGTCTCAGGTGCCTTTTTATATCCTTTGCCATGTGTATGGAAATGTACTGTCCCAAGCAAAGTCCACAGCCCTGTTTGTGGAAATTACTGGCCCAAGATGGAGTCCAGGGTCACATGAGCATATCACGTCTTTACACAGAGTTTACTGAATCACAGGGAGTGGACATTTGCCACTTGGAGTCTGAGGCATCTGCAGAAATACTTAGTGGGCAGGAGGAGTTTCTTCAATGGCCTATTGTTAGAGTGAAGTGTTCTTAATAGGCCATTAACACATAGCTATCTAGCCTTGTGTGATAGGGTGGAGAGACCCTGTCCAGTGCAGGGTGAGTTTACCCTTTCCTTAAAGCTCCCCTCAGTCTCCAGACCATGAGACTTAAGAGCAAGAGTCGATAGAGATGTCTTGATCTGCAGGGCTTTAAGACCCAATGGCTGGAGTGTATGGAATCACCTTGCTCCACAGGACAACAGGGTCACTTGACCCACATCCAGGGGTAGCCCTTCTCTTCTGGGCAGTAAATCCTAGCAACCAGAGTCCACAGGGGTAACCCGGGGTTTGCAAAACAGTAAGGCCTGATGGCCAAAGTCAGTAGAGATACCTTGGGTCTACAGGGCAGTAAGACCTAGCAGTCAGAGTCATTAATGATACTCTGGATTCACCAGCAGCCAGATCTAGGGGCCAGAGTCAATGAAGTCACCCTCTGGGTGGGGCTGTATGGCTTAGCAGCCAGTCAATGGAGATGTCCCTCTAGATGTGGCTGTACAGCTTAGTGGCCAGAGTCAATGGGGATGTTCCTTCCGGCACAGCTGTATGGCCTAGTGGCCACTTGTGGGGGTGTGGTGGCCAGATAGGGGGACCTGGGCCCTCTCTGGCAAGTGTGTCCGTCACTGGGTCACCGGGGATCCATCTGTAATACTCTGACTGGCCTTGGGACAATGGCTTGTCCCCCCGCCTCAGGCTACTTCCTACCTTTTCACTCTTATCAGCGATCTGTGCATCTTCAGGGTCTCTGGGTTCTTTGGCCAGTGCAACCCCCTGTAGCTCCAACCTCCCTGGCGTGTCCACAGATAGCTGGGCATCTGTGTGGGTCTCAGTGTCTCTGGCTTCCGGGATCTAGGGCACCAGTGGTTGCTGGGCAGGGCCTGGCCAGCAGCATCCTTCCTCTCTGGCAGTCAGCAAAGACTGAACCATGCTGCTCCCTCTTATATGGCTGCTACACTTGGAGCATGCCCAGTAGTGACATGAGGGAGGGGCTTCCTCTGCCCACAGTGAAGAGTCAATCCTTCCCTGTCCAGTGCGGGGTGAGTTCACCCCGTCACACCTTGATGTAAATCTATTGGGGGTTGTCACCCACAAATACAACCGATGTGTAAGATACAAATACATAGCCAATATTCATAACTTTGGATATAAAATAATAAAATGAACAGGATAATCATACTTAGCAAATCATAACTTTTCCATTGACATCATATATGACATACTTTGTACAAGATTTGTTACATTTGTATAACAATGGTAGCAACAATGATACACATGGTCATCTTTCTTATACACAACATCACATCCTGGTGTTCACAGATTCATAACATTTAAGCCAGAAAGGACCTGATCTCCTGTATATTGCAGGCCACTAAATTTCATCCAGTTACCCCAGTAGTGAGCCAAATACCTTCTTTGACTAGAGAATAACTTGTTTGGCTAAAACATATCTCCACTAAAACATCCAGTGTTGATTGATTTAAAGATGACAAAAGATGGAAAATCTACCATTTCCTTTGGAAGTTTGTTCCACTAGTTTATTACCCCTATTAAAAATGTCACTTGCGTCTAATTTGAATTTATCTGGCTTCATCTTCCAGCCACTGGTGTTGTAGACTCAGGGACAAATGTCTTGTACGTCTTGCAATCCAACTGTCATATAACTGATTTTCATGAACAGAGCAAAGTAATAAAGTTGTAAATTAGCCCAGCTAAGAATTGGAGAAACATTCAGGAGCAGGAAGCACTCTTGAAGATAAGAAGGTAATTTTTTATCCTTCTGTTTATTCTATTATTTCTTACTGATCTCTGCATCAGGCTGGTGGATACAGTTAACTGTGACTTTTCTCTGAGGCAGCACACTGGTGATGCTAATAGTGAGAAAATGTATTAATCGTTTGGCCTGTGGCACACTGAGCACTCATTCTCTCTAGCACGCTTTCCTTTTTCTCAACTGGATGGTAATAGACATGTAATTTTAGTATCTCTACGAGGTTTAACACACAATGTCACTGTGTCTGCTCCATAAAGATGTACCTGTAAACCTGATGTCTCTGTTGCAGTAGGCATAGTGTGTGTGCAGCTACAGCTGCCATGTTCATGTAATCTCATTGTATCAAAATATGTGTATAAAGATATACATATATATATGTAAATTCTCTCTGGCTATGCATCTTCATTTGCATACTTTACTTCTCTTTAAATATTTTCTGTATTGCTCTGGTAGCTCTTCCAATTTGGAACTGACTAGAATTTGTTGGACCAAAAAGAAGGAACGAAAACCAATCACTTCCAGATTCTTTCTCCTTCAGTGCTACTTAACAAAGCAGTAGCACACTTTGACTTGGGTCCTGATGTGAAAACACATCTTTTCCCTTCCCAAAATATTCAAACTGGCTTTTAAAATTGAGACGTTAGTGGAATGTATTAACTACCAAATTAGAATTTTTCCATGCCGTTTCATAGAGCCAAAGACAAGAAGTAACCCCCCCAAAATGTGTATTTATTACTGAAATCAAGATACCATAACTCAACAATCTGATATTAAAAACTAAATGGATGCTGCACTTTCCCACAAAGAACGTGATGGGAGATGTTTAACTTGGTGGATACATAGGAAATAAGTCACTCAAGCCAGGCCAACCAGTCTGGATAGGATAAGTACTGACCCAATCTTTTGTTCAGAATAACGCAATGTGACCCTCTTTAGACATTTGAATAAATATGGATGCCGTTTTTTTTCCTCCACACACACTTCTTAGTTCTGAGATTGGAACTGCTGAATTAGAAGAGAGGTCTGTCATGATATTTCTAGCTTGACTGGAAGCAGGAAGTAATGAAAATATTACCCTCAAAATCTTCTTACCACATTTCCAGCCCAGTTTGCTGACTTTTGAAGTTCACACAAGGCTTGGTCAAAAGCCCACTGTAGCTGATGCAAAGACTCTCATAGACTTCAATAGGCTTTTGATCAGGCCCAGGGTAGTATATGATGAATGTGAGACTAGCATCTGAATTTTGGGGTGTTTATTCAGTTAAAGTGAATCTCTGAGTTTCACTCACCCCTCAATGTTTCAGTATTCCCAATACTTTACTTCACTACGGTACTTATTAAGAAGATAGATCGAGGACTGTTATTTGGGAAAAGATTGTCACTCATCTTGTGTGGGCTACCCACAATGCACATGACAGCATGTGGTGGTTGGAGGAAGAGAAGCTTCCTGCATGTGGACTGGAAGTAGGTCAGGGGAGAGAGGAGGATTGATTCCACTTCCTAATATGCTTGACTACCTCTCCTGCTGTATTGACTCAGTGGTGCTAATCTTGTGTTGGCTTAGACTGTCTGTACTAGTAGCAGATTACTTCTGCCATGTCCCCAGGGGCAACAGGTAAATGGAGGACTATATCTTAGCTCCTCTGATTTACAGTGTGGCCCCTTGGCTGCTTCTGGGCAGCACAATTGTGTCCTACCTCACCTGGGGCAACTTGTTAAGGGCTAAATTGTCAGTTAATTTTTGAAGGTAATTGAAAAGCTCATTAAGGGTGACTACTATAAATAAACCTACATTGGCACAAAAGTTGTGTGTGTCATGGTAGAGTTAGTGTTTGAAGTATTTAGCCAGTTACAAAATAGAATGACTGGCAGACCTCACTAGCAAATTGGCCCCTTTTCTCCTAGTTTTGGTAACCCAATGTTTTCTGTTTTATGGAAAACATCCTGGTTTCTTAACTTTTGTTAAAGTTAAGATTTTTAATAATAACAATAATAATTAATAATAAAATCTCATGAGGGATGCCCGAACAAATTTTTACTAAGAGTGCCATACCAAAAACCTTGGAGTATGAATGCAGCCCCTTTCATCTTGCTCTCCTGTCTTGTGCTCCCCAGGGTTCTGCTCTGGGTTTAGGTGGATTAAAAAATGACTTTTGGTGAAGGCCGGATAGGATGTTGAAATCTGTCACCATCCTGGAAGCACTTTTACTGTCAGTGATGGCTTGTCAAATCTTGGATAAAGCTAACTTATTCTAAACATCTTAATAAAAATATCTGTTTGTCTTTCTTTTATGGAGCAGTAGCTTATTAAGTTCTTCTCTATGCCATTACAGGAGCAGAATTTGAAAATGTTTTGAAAACATCCCTTAGAGCCACACAACAATAATTAACAGCATAGCAAGTGCTGAGCAGCAAGTAGCTGATAATGACAGAGTCTAATGTTGACTGAATGCAATTAATTATGGATACTACCCATAGAGTTTAGGATTTATACTCACTTATTATGAAGCACTGATGAGGTCCCTTCTCGATCCTTCACAATGTATGTATTAAGAGTATCTTTTCTCCATAAGCAGAAGAAAGCAGAAGGAATGCTTTGAGACTTGTATTTCTTAATGTTTACTATCTCTCCATTATGCAGTTAGTCACTGGTATTCTCATAGGATGGTGGTATCATGGAGAGGCAGCAGCAGCTCATCCTTCTAATCTTTCCAGCAGACATGACAACAGGCAATATATAGCGCAATCCCAATGTGACTAATAAGCACCAGCATTTTGATTAGGAGGCTTTACCCAACCTAGAAACTGAGGCAAAACAGCTTACCCCCAGTACATGTTCATCTTTGCTGGGGTTAAGAAGTCGTGATCAAATATTCTACAATGCGTGTACGAGTGGCTTCATAATTTGTATAAAAACTGCATGATTTCTCTTGCTCTGTTACAATCATCATATTCCACTAGTACAGTGCAGCATTATAGCTAAAGCCCTACTAAATTCACGGCCATAAAAAAGGCATCATGGACTGTGAAATCTGTTCCCCACCCCCATGAAATCTGATATTTTGTGTACTTTTACCCTATTCTATACATATTTCATGGAGGGGACCAGTGTTTCCCGAACTGGGGGTCCTAACCAAAAAACGGCAGGCAGGGCAGGTGCAAGGTTAATGTGGGAGGAAGGAGGTGACAGTATTGCCATCATTACTTCTTCACTGCCTTCAGAGCTGGACAGCTCAAGAGAGGCAGTGGCAGGCCGAGAGCCCAGCTCTGAAGGCAGAGTCACTGCCAGCAGCAGCACCAAATAACGGATGGCATGGTATGGTATTGCCACTCTTACTTCTGCGCTGCTGCCTTCAGAGCTGGGTGGCCGGAGATTGGCAGTTGCTGGCCAAGGGCCCAGCTCTGAAGGCAGCAGTGTAGAAATAAGAGTGGTAATACCATACCTTGCCATCTTTACTTCTGCGCTGCTGCTGGTTGTGGTGCTGCCTTCAGAGCTGGGCTCTTGGCCAGCAGCCCCACTCTCTGGCTGCCCGGCTCTGAAGGCAGCGCTGCTGCAAACAGCAGTGAGGAAGTAAAAAGGTGGCAGTAGTGCGATCCTCCTACAATAACCTTGCGCCTCCTCACCTCCCATTTTTGGGTTAGGACCTTTATAGTTACAACACCATGAAATTTCAGATTTAAATACCTGAAATCACAAAATTTATGATTTTTAAAACCCTATGACCATGA
The DNA here is from genome assembly GCF_003597395.2 of Chelonoidis abingdonii. Taxonomy (NCBI): domain Eukaryota; kingdom Metazoa; phylum Chordata; order Testudines; family Testudinidae; genus Chelonoidis; species Chelonoidis abingdonii. Next base: position 25,820,706 of record NC_133770.1, on the reverse strand, counting down.
AATTGACTGAAATGGACTATGAACTTGGGAGTGCCCTAATCATACCTATTTGGCATTTGGCAATTGACTAGAATCTTAACCCCAAAGTGAGTTCATAGCAAGGCGAAGGAGACTAGAGCCATCACGTTGCAAAGCACTCTCAGTAAGACTCAAAATACTGTATGGCTGGGTAAAGAAGATTCTCCACAATTTTAAAACTGTCCAAACCCCATTCATACCTAGTTTCTGATTTATTGCCCCACCTAATGTCAGATTGTTTGCAAATTACTTTTGCATTCAAAAAAGAAAATAGCATAGAGCAGTGGCTCTCAAACTGGGGTATGTTTTCCCACCAGTCCTCGTACTGTAGGGTTGGGGTTTTTTTTGGAAATGGTATCCAAATCCTCTCCTGTCTATTCTTCAGTTAATTATAAGGCTGGGGTTTGGAGCAGCCCAGACTCCCTTACTAGTCAAAGAGTGCAGAGAGCAGAGTTGAATGGGAAGATGTGGGCTTTGGTACAGCAAAGTTCTTAGGGGTTGTTGATGTAAACTATTTAACGATTTGACTACTGTATTCTGCATATGTCTACTAAAACTCACCAAAAGTTCCACTGCTTGAAACACATCAGCTACAGCAGTGGTTCTCACACAGGGGTACGCATATCCTGGAGGGAACACAAAAGTCTTCTAGGAGGTACATCAACTCATCTAGATAGTTGCCTATTTTTTAAAAAGCACTAGCGAAACCAGTACAAACTAAAATGTCATACATACAATGATGAATGTATGCAGCTCTATATACTATACACTGAAATGTAAGTACAATATTTATATTCCAGTTGATTTATTTTATAATTGTATGGTAAAAATGATAAGCAAGTTTTCAGTAATAGTGTGCTGTGACACTTTTGTATTTTTCTGTGATTTTGTAAGCAAGTAGTTTAAGTGAGGTGAAGCTTGGGGTACACAAGACAAATCAAACTCCTGAAAGGGGTACAGTAGTCTGGAAAGTTTGAGAACCACTGAGCTATGACACAGGTATCATTCATTCCACCAGACTGCAAAAGAATTCAGTAATGAAGCTCCTGTGATGAAAGCAATAACCTACAAGTCCAGTGAAGAGAGGATTAGTAGAAGATAATGGGGCTAGAAAGAATTAATTCTCTTTTGATAGTTGTTGATGGATTCTCTAGGACTGATTCTGAAGGCATGGGGACGTTGAAACTCCACTGACATTAATGGGAGTTCCACATGTGGCTGCAGAATCAGACACTCTGAACACATTACCAAACTACCAACTGAAAAAAAGGAATTTTTTTTTTTACCATGTACAATTGGCCTGTGGAACTCATTGCCACAACAATGGTTGGGATTCTTTTAATTGAAAGGAATATACATACTTGTTCTTGTAGGAATAAGCCAACCTCCAACTGAGGGTTCTAGTTCAAACTTCCTAGTTTTCTTGCACCTGAGTTTTCTTACACCTACCTTTGACATATCTAATACTATCCATCGGCAGGGTACGTTAGACAGACCACTAGTCTGATCTGGTATAGCAACTCCTCTGTTCCAAATGTATTTCCTAAGTAAATCAACCCCTAGAAAGAATAAAGGTGGCTGACAAAATTCCTAGAGTAACTCTAAAATGTATAATACTTATTCATTGTAACATCATCTTAGAGTTCTTCTATCACTCTTTAGAGAGTGATAGATGGATATTGCTATACTAATGCAGTGCTTTTAGAGAGGAGTGATTCCCTAGTGACTGATTTCCACAGCTAAATAGAAAAATGCAACCCACAGTAAATCCAGTCTTCAGACGAGATGTAAAACAGAGCTTCTGAGAGCTTGTAATAATTAAAAAGTCCATATAAGTTTTTAGAAGAGTAGAAGGTGCTTGTTCCATTGTTCTGGTCAGCTTTCGTGCTTGAATATTACATTCTGGATACCTAATTTCCCCGACATTTTTAATTGAATTAGCTATGTTATTACTGTTGCAAAGTGTGGCTATATGTTGTGAAAATGCCAGAGGTGGCTGTATTTCACTGGTGAATGGTATATGTTTTTGGCTGTGAAGTGAATTCATCTCAAAGCACTATTTAAATACCTTATCTTTTGGTCATTTGTAGTAGCAGCCAGTTAAATTGCTAGCTATTTGGAGTGGAACCATTGTTAAAATAAAAAGTCCTTTTTAAGGGCAGTCAAAGGATCCACTTGCCAAGCTGTGAAAGTTGGGTTTAATGGGGTGGAGGTGTTTAAATCTGTCTCCTTGCTGGGGTCAACACACCGCTACACTAACAACTTTGATGTTGTGCTTGCTAGTGTTGTATGGTGAGATCACTATTGGGCTTTCATCATTGAAAATAGTTGCCTTTTTTTTCAGATCGACAGATGAAAAGTGCTGTACTGCATGACAGAATCAGGTGGCTAAACCTGGAGATCTCATAAGTCCTAACGTCTTTAAATTCATAATTCTGAACAACATAAATGTAAACTCTTACTGCTCGGTGCATGAAAATGAATCCAAAAGCAGAGGGCTTCCACTGCACTTAAACTCCTCCACATGGAGAGTTTTATGGGTGCAGTACTTGTTCTTCGGGCTCTCTGAATCTCCGGGGTTCTGTTCATTGCTTCTTTTTATTAGGTTTGAATAGACTGGTACAGCCAGGACCAGCAGAGCTGGCCAATGGCTGGGGTACTGTATCCATGGAGTGCGGGGATCCACATCAACAAGAAGAAAGGTGTGACTTGACTTCTCTATTTTGGACTAGGTCTGTAGGAAGCTCTTGTGGGACTTGTAGAGGTGGATGTTATGCCTATCTTTGTGTCTGCCTTTAATAAAGCTAGAGACTGTTCTGGGGGCCATAGTAAAACTTGTCTCTAAGTCAAAACAAACCGGAAACTTAAGTTCTCACTATCCCTTCTCTTTCTGTTTGATATTCATTTGATGTTCCCCTCCTTTACTTTTAACCTATGCTTTGGCCCATTGATTAATACATCACTGCAAATAAGGATTCAGCAGAAGAAAGAAATAACATTAATTTAAAAATGAAACTTTCCTCAAAGCTGTGTACAAGATGAATTTTTGTACATTTCAAGCAACCTGCTCCATAGTCAAGCTACAAATAAATAACAATAAGAAACTAAACACAGACCTCCACACTACTTACCTCTGAAAATAAAATGCTTTGCCTTTTATTCACTGAAAACTATGAATCAGTGTTTTCACAGTTCTAAAATAACTAAAACCTGCTAGTTTATAGCACTAAATGTATCTAACTTTAGATAACTGACATCCGTGCACATAATAAACACTTGTAAGACGTGAAAATGAGCTTACACAGTAGTACAACTGCAGGTTTCCAACAGCCATTTTTAACAGTGCAGCTATGTTAGACATATTAGTGGTGTATAGATTTTATGTCTGTTGCTTAGCTTGTTAATTTGAGGCCCAGTCATACCAGAATTCAAGACCCTGTGAGTTGTGCCATAGGTTTTAATGGGTGAAAGATCAGCCCCATAAATGATCTCTGTATAGACTTATGCCACTTGCTCAATTTACATTTCACATCTCCTTTCCAGACTGTGGCTTTCCTGAATGTTCCTGAGCCTTTACACAAGATACTATTTAACCCTTCTGCCATCAGATGCTACTCTTCTACCACTAAAAAACTGGCAGTTCCCCACACACATTCTGTGAGAAATGAGCTTTTTAGTTTTGAAGACCTGTGAAAATTTCAAAGAAAAGTCAAACTTTCATTTTTTACAAAACAGTTAAAAATATCCATTTTTTGCCAGCATTGCAGATTTTTACACCTGTTTTGTTTTATTTTAAATTAACCTAAAATTTATATTTGCATCTAATCAAATGTAAGCTAGAGTAGTATTCTTGCTTGTATACACGCCCTACTGTATTATCAGAAAGGAAAGTTTGTTACTTCACAATCTGGAGGTTCTGGAGAAGTATCAGTGATATACTGTAGTCATGTAATTTAATCATTGTGTGCTTAGCTATGTCTTATGACATTTTTTTTCACCTCTACCACTGTAGACTGAATGACGAGAGCAACAGAATTGTACATCATTTTCTGAAATACATAGAAATGTTGCCCCTTAACTTCTGCAGTGATGGCTGCTGCAGGTCTGAATAAATCACTCGGCATGTGTTACATGCATGATGGACATTTAGTCTTCCAGGTATAATTTCCAGTAAAGAAAAGTCATTTTATTTCCAGCTGAATAAGCACTCCATCATACTAACCAAGTCAAACAAAGTTATTATTTGGCTTTTTGCCAAGATGTACAGTATAGAAAGGTCACATTTTTAACGACTTTGTACTCCATAGTAATCAAATTTGTAAGCCTGGAGAAATAATTACTTGAATATACAGTGTTCCCTGTGCATGCTTAACCACTTCTGTGCTGTTCTCAAAGTACCTTTTTCCAGTATTGCAGTAGGAGTGGCAATCTATGTTTTACTCTTATCTCAGTTATTAGCTTTGTACATGAAGGTGTAACATGTTAATCATAAAACAATAGCTAGTAGGTCGTGTTTTCTGATTGCTTTGGAAAACTAAACCATAAGATAGTTTTTCCAATAAAACATCTGCTTCTGGTCAAACAAGATTACATTACTGTAAACCTAATGCACATACATGTTAATATTTTACTAGAATCAAAATAATTAGAAGGAACATCTGCTTTTAAAAGTTATTGTTCTGGATGACTGGGCATTGTATTCCAAAAATATATATATATATATATATATATGAAGATTACTCCTGAGAGAAAGCTATAAGGGGCTTTTGTCTCAAAATGAAATACTGTTGATAAAAATTCCCCTATGTCCCCTGCGTGACATGATGGTCCAGCACAGTTGATGTTCAGCAAGGTGTGATGTAAAGATCACCACAATCTTGGAAAGTCCCAATGAAGAAGAAATGCTAATCTTTATTAGTCTTTACTTGAGAAAAGAAAATCTTGTCTGCTTTTTTGAATTTAAGATTAGCTTCTATTTTTTCTTTTTTATTATAGCACTTATATATTGGCTAGAATATAAGTTATCAAACAATAATACAATGGTCGAGAGTTGAGAGTGCTAAGAAGGCCAGCTAGTGTTAATTGTTCTGAGGGCTGGAGGTTGTGAACACTTGTCTACTACACAATGGACTGAGACAGCAACTATAGGTATCTAGTCTGGAAATAACACCTCTTTGGTCATAGGTCACTGGTTGCTTAGGTCAAATGAGACCCAAAGACGAAAGTCCTTTCAATTTGTTTTGCTTGCACTTTCCACGCATACAACCTATGAGTCAAATCCTTGCTCAGTCCCTGCTAGGGCAAAACTCCCATTCTAACTTCAGGATCTGGCCCTGTAACACTTATCCATTGTTCCTGACTTTTCCAATACTAAGGCACAACAGAATGAGATCCTTACCTCCACTCTAAACACAACTCTGCTACGTATTTCACCTTATCAGAAAGGTCAAGGATTTAATGGTTACGGAGCCTGAAATACCTACTGTGACAAAGTTTCTCCTCTACCTTGGTGGGTCCTGCGCTTCTTGGCACATTTGTTCACCTCAGTGATCTTTCCCACAGTCTGGATCAGCTCCTCCTGTGTCTGATCAGGAGTTGGGAGGTTTAGGGGGGAACCAGGGCCCACCCTCTACTCCAAGTTCCAGCCCAGGGCCCTGTGGATTGCAGCTGCCTATAGTGCCTCTTGTAACAGCTGTGTGACAGCTACACCTCCCTGGGCTACTTCCCCAAGGCCTCCTCCAAACACTTTCTTTATCCTCACCACAGGACCTTCCTCCTGGTGTCTGATAATGCTTGTACTCGTAGTCCTACAGCAGCACGGCCATCTGTCTCCCAGCATCCTCACACACACTTCCTCTCGCTCGACTCCTCCCCAACCTGACTGTGGAGTGAGCTCCACTTTTAAACCAGGTGCCCTGATTAGCCTGCCGAATGCTGCAGGTGTTCTAATACACTGGCTGCCCTTATTGATTCTAGCAAAGTTTCCTGATTACTCATAGTGCAGCCCCTGCTCTGGTCACTCCAGGAACCAGAAACTACTTCACACTAGTGACAAGTATATTGCCCTCTAACCCAGACTACCTGGTTATCCCAACTGGCCTGGATCTTGTTAAAAGTTCCTCCAGTTAAAGTTGTGGACTGCAGCTATCAACTGCTACTTCCCATCTTTGCATTCTGTGATAAAGGACTTTGAATCTCTTGGAAAGTTCAAGACTGGTACATTTCACTACCCACTAAAAAGGGAACACTTTTTGCTTAGGTGAACACAATAACTGAAACAAACGAGAGCTATCTGGAATATCACAAGGATCGCACATGAAGAGTCAGAATCTGTACCCACAAGTATGAAAACATCTTTAAAATATCATATTGATTTCTTCTCACTGTGGAAAATCAGCCCACTTGTGCAGCAAACTGACCTTGCACTGAGCCCTATCTAAGTCAGGCACTGCATGCTCCAGTAGCCCACCAGCAAGAAGCCGCATGAATTAGAGCCTGGGCTTTTGCTGAATAAGGAGTCAAGCCATGTTATCTGCTATTTGGCCAACATAATAACTTCTAAATTAACAGGGGAAAAAAAATCTTTAACAAATGGCCAACCTCTTGGTTGTACAAGAAGAAATAAAAGCAATTGAATATTAAATCCATATATTTTTTAAATCCCAACTTGTAAACTTTCATTCTAATCATAGGCTTTCTTCCTTACGCTTGCAACGTCTTAGAAACAACAAACCAAGTATTGCTTGTTTAAGCAAAGGCAAGTTTTCCGATCTCAACATTGATTGTAGGCTAAATGGTCAGCACTGGAGCCAAAACAGTAACAGCCACTGTGTCAATCCCTGAAGAAAATGATTTTAACTGAGCAAAACACTGTTGTAGTCATCGTTATCCAGAGGGGCGGCTGTAGTCTGCGTATGTAAAACAGCAGAGAATCCTGTGGCACCTTATAGACTAACAGACGTTTTGGAGCGTGAGCTTTCGTGGGTGAATACCCACTTCGTCAGACGCAGGTAGTGGAAATATCCAGGGGCAGGTATATATATGCTAGCAAGCAAGCTAGAGATAACGAGGTTAGTGCTGCACAAAATTGGTACACATTTTAAAAGGAGGGTGTCATCATGAGTGTTGTTATACTTAAAGTGACATGACTTCACATTCTGTCTGTGGTAATGTCACAACCATGTCAATGGCACATGAGTGCTGAAAAATGGAAAAACATCCCATTAAGAACCAGATGTCTACGTTTACCAGATAATCTCTTTTCGTGTTTAAAGGCCTATTGTGATGAGATTGTGTGACCTGCAAAGTGGTAGGAAGAATTTAATGGTAGACTGAAAAAAGGGTGTGTGAAGGAGGCAATCCTTCTTCCTGTAAACAAGGGGAAAAGTGACTTTCTAGGTCTTTTTTGAAAGAAATCCCTCTGTTTTGAGCTAAACTGTGGAGCAATCAAAGTAAATCCTGTCTCCAAATAATCCATCCCATATTATACAAATAATCTATCACAGGTTCTGCGTGGGGGAAGAGGACTGTGGAAGTCTTGGTTAACTCTCTGTAGACCTTGAGCCAAACCAGATGTGATTGATTGACCAAACCAGTGTATGCCATTAATGTACTGTCATCACTGTTAATTGCACTCTGAGCTGTGCAAGATTCTGTATCTCTGTTTGTCTGCAATAGTATGGATCAGTTGAATGATGGTTGCAACAGAGACATTGGGGTGGGATGGGGAATAATAAAAGTGAGGCTCCTCTGCTCAGTTTAGCCTGTTGGGCTGCCTAGGCTCCTATTCTTCATTCACTGCTAGAATCTTTCACTCAATACATTACTGAGGTCATGTGGTATTCTGGCCGTTGGGAACAAAGCATCTTTGTAATGATGACAAACGTTCAAAATACCTTCCCATTTCAGATGTTCTTGTGTTCATCAAACTGCAGTTACCCATGAATTCTTTCCTGGTTATCCCACACTTTGTCATAGCTGGAACACCATGTGACACCCCTCACCCTTTAGCTTGTAACTCTTATATTTCTTTTGCATGCCCAGTATTGTGAAGCAGACACATAATGCTGCCATAGTCCACCTAAGGAGGATCCTTGATTAAGTGGATTGTAACTATACCCTGGTGGCCAATCATGGCATTCTGCTGGGGTCTCTCTGCAAAGAGAATGTTAGGATCTTGGTAAAATACACTCTACCCCATATATCTTGCTGTCTTCACTTTTTATCTCATTGCTTAGTGGTCATGAGCAGCAGAATTATTGCAGCCTGCTGTTACAGTTCCAAAAGAATCACACTATTTGCTGCTACATTGCATGAGCCTCTTTTTTTAAGAATCACCAAGAAGCTCTTGTATTATTCACATGATCCCCATGTAGCAGTGGAAAACAGCTGGAATCCCAGGCTTTAGTTCTTATGTCTGGAAAGGTCTCCCAGATGAGAACTTGGCAAAACTTTGGGTGTCATTGATGAATGAGCCAGCAGTGTATTCTCAACACTCCAACCATGGGCAAAGTTTGTCTGGAAGTTCCTAAGGGGAAGAGTGTAATAACCTACTCAAGATAGTGAATCAAAAAGTAAGACCATGTGGATCCTAAAGTATATTGAGACTCAAAAGATCAATTTAAAAAAATGTACTCTTCTTATAGTTTAACAAGGGCTGTGTCATTAGAAAGTCAGATTGACTGTCTGTGCAAACATCAGTTAAGCTTGAAAGAACATACTCAATGATCATGAAATTCACAAGGGCATAAATCTATAACCCTGTGTAAAGTAGAAGCTGATGATTATTTCTACTCTTATTAGCCCTAGATCTAGCGAAGGAAAGATCTGTGAATGGTTCTGGGAAAAACTAAAAAGCAGGTGCTAGGAGTATAAAATTTGGGACATTTTTGGAAAAGTAATCACAGGGAACTAGGGGCAGGCATGCCTACAAATGCTTTTCCAAGATGGAGAGATAGGGAGAGTTTTCCTCATTCCAAATATTCACCCCAAAATCTGAAAATTCAGAAAGCAGCACGAGATGCCAAAATAAAACTGAAGAACCTGGGAATGTGAAATTTCCAGAGTCACTAGAGGAAATGAAAATCTTCAAGGTACCTCTCACGTTGCAACACAACCTTTTATCCTGTCAGCTTGACCCTCCCCTCTTGTTCCTGGGGGTGTAGTAACTTACCTGAAACTACCACCCTGGCATGCTCACTGAGCTGTGCTGGCCAGCATGGTGAAGGTCCTGAGCCAAGGCTCTGCCCATTCCTCACCCTTCCCTGTCCACCTATTTGCAGTGGCTGGGAGTGAAAGTAAGCAGTCATATAGCACCTGTTAGCCCTTCCTGACAACACCAAGGTCCAGCTAGCATAAGGGGCATTGGGATGTCAGGTGTCCCTTACTCTGCATGAGCATGCAACCCACCTCAGTCATATATTCAGAACTTACACCAGTTCTAAATATCCTGCACATAGCTTTAAATCTCTTTCTATGTGACTCCTTAGCTTTTGACACATGATCTGTGTAGTTCTTTGTATCCATCTTGCTGCCTGCATTAAAAGCAGTGGTCTTTAAGCCTGTGCTATTACAGAGGGCACTGCACCTGGACATCCAATTAGATGAGGTTGTAGAAACATAGGGCCCCATATAGACTGAAGGCAAGTCCACTTTGTAATGTTTCTCACAACAGCATTCACCAGCTGGAAGATGAACAGCCAATGCTGTTAGCATGAAATGGAACAACTCCTTTACAAAGTAAGGAGAAGGGCAGCACTCACACTATCAAGTGGCTCTGCTGCTAATTGCTTGCCTTTAAAAAGACTGATGGATGGAAGGAATAATGCGAGTGATGTGTATTTAAACCAGACATGAAATCACCTGGTTATTTCCTAATTGCGTTCATTTGTATGACTGAAAAAGTTGTTCTCAAGATTGCAGACAGCATTGTATAAAACTCAGCAGTCAATTTACCCCTTTCAGAAGGGCACAAGTTCCTGCCACAGCAAAGAGTGAACATTAAAATAACCATTGTGTAGGCCTAGGAAGAAAGTGTCACATGCTGAAGTAAAACATTTCATTGGAGGAATGAAAAGACAAATTCCCGCTCATCCAGAAACTCACTCAAATGTCATATTGTTATATGTGCTTCTAATCCTTGGGCTCATGCAGGTATTACTAGCATAAGGACAATCTGGGAAACATATATCCCAGCTTACATGCTTCTCAGAGAGAGACAGATTCACAAAACAGAAACGCTAAAACAAATATCAGGGAGGAAGGTGGAGGGGTAGTAAAGGGGATGAGTCCTAGCCTTCCATGCTTTGATTTTCTTTTTCCTATTCCAGTTGTATATTTATATTGCAACAGACGGACCACAAATGGTTAACAGTCAAAGACAAAACCCACTGTGACCAGCAGGTCTCTGTGCAATCATCAGTAGAACTAGCTATTCTAGCCAATTTAATAGCTTGAAAATGAACTCATTAGTGGTCTTTTATCAGTGGAAAAAAGTCTATTAAATCCGAATGTGTGAAGAAGCAGTACAGAGGCTCATTTCCATCCCACTTGTGACCTGAACAAATCAGAGAAATGCTTTTCAAGGAACAGGGTCAGGCTTGACTGCAATAAGATATTTTCTACACACAGCACCAAACTTGTCTCTTTCCTTCAGGTTTCCGATGCAGTTAATTTTAATTTACAGTCTGTTGTTTTCCCCTCCCCCCATCTGACTCCACCACCATCACCATCATCCATAATTATGCAGGCTGTTTACACTTAGTGAGGAGAAAATGCAGTTCAGTCTGCTGGATTTCTGATATACCTGCATAAAACATCCCTCTAATAAATCTCCACTGCACATTACTCCTTAGTGACCAGGGCTTAACAGAAAAGGCCAGATCCTCAGCTATGGAAAATGGGGATAGCTCCATGGGAGTCAATAGAGTGATGCTGATCAAGGTATTTTTTGGTATGTTTAAGGAAGGAAGTTCAGTGATCAGAACCAAACATGCTGAGCTTGGCGCCATGTGATGCACACCCATGTATATTGCATTCTTCCTGCCTCCACGCCTTTCAAGCTACTAATACCCAATTGTGGAAGACTCTGACAAAGACCCACAATAAGAGACACATGTCACGTGGGAAGCTTAACATGCTCAGGAATTCATTTTCTTTAGTGTATACAATTATTTCTAGAAAATGTCAGTTTTGTGATTCTTTATTCTGTTTTAAGCAATTTTCAAACATAAAAGTGGTGGGCACCCCTTATTTGTGTGGGACACAGGGAGCTTTGAGTCTGAAATGAGTGATATCCCTTGGAATAAAGTACAGCGGACAAGAATTGCTGTCTCAGGGCTGGCCTACACTAGGGGAGGGGATTGATCTAAGATACGCAACTTAACTACGTGAATAATGTAGCTGAAGTCGAAGTATCTTAGATAGATTTACCTACCGTCCTCACGGCGCGGGATCGATGTTCGCAGCTTCCCCTGTTAACTCCGCTACCGTCGTTCGCATTGATGGAGTTCCAGAGTCGACAGGAGCGCATTCGGGGATCGATATATCACGTCTAGATGAGACACGATATATCGATCCCCGAGAAATCGATTGCTACCCGCCGATATGGCTGGTAGTGAAAATGTACCCTCACATCTTTCATTTAGCAGCTGTCCACACTGAGTTTTGAGACATTAGTACTTCCCACAGAGAAGGGTTTAAACACAGATCTTAATAGAAAGCTGGTAGGTTTACATAAAATACCTGTGTATGAGACTAGTGAATATGTATGTCCACTTAAAATATTTCTTACATGTAGTACTTTCACAACTGTTTTCTAGTTTATACGTATCTATATAATATCACTTCATCTTGGAGACAGCATTATTTAATTGTGCCTAGAATAGGCTCTTTCCCTTTTTCCTTACAATTGTTTGGTCAAAAATTAAATTCATAATGGAATTGGATTATTTTTAAGATTTAATTCCAAACACTTTATTCACATGTATTTAAACTTATAGGACTTACTAAACTTGGATTACTTAATGGCCTCTCAGTCCTGCTCTGCAACATAACCCTATTATTCCAGTCTTTTGCTCTCCCATGAATTGAAAATCCCAGCCATGGTGAATTCCTTCCAGAGTATGCTGTGGTTTTGCAATGAATCTGTGAACTATTTTGAGACCACCAAACTCATTTACTCTTGTTTGTTAAGCCAGGCATGAATTGCAGCTCTCTAGGGGTGAAAAGTTACTTTCTTAACCCTCCCTATCACCTAGCGACTAAGGCAACGGTTTTGCTGTAATGAGTAACTCTATAACAAAACCATAAACAAAGTGTAATCTGATTCCCTTGATTAGTCAAGTGATAGGTGGACTCAGAATGTGTTTGAATGTATCCCCTAAAAATCTATATGTTCAGGTCTTAGATTAACTGTATGTGGAATAGTTTCCTTATCTGTTCTAATTTCTCCCCATTTTTTTCTTCCTGCAATTCCACTGAAAAGCTCCGCAACCCTTCCTTCCACTGTCAGCTTGCTCTGGACCCAGTGACACATATAAATGATTCTCTTCCATTGTCTTGCATGCCACTTACCTAGGAGATATACAAGAATCCATGCGATCTGGTGTCATTATTAGCTAGCACGGTAGACAGCGTAGAGTTGCTAAAGGCCTGTTGTAGATTTTATGGTCTATCAGCAAAGGGGACTTGCAGTCATTTACTTGTCCAAACTGACCTAAATGTATAACAGTTTGAGTTTAGGATTTTTTCTTAACTAAGCTGGTGTCACCTCTGCCTAGAATAGAGAATCCATCTTCTTGGCTCTTAAAAGGTACTTCTGCCTTCACGTGTCCACTAAAGGTGAGCCCTCAAGTGATAAAAATATAGCCATTGATTACAATGAGATTTTTCCCATAGTATACATAAGGCACTGCCTCATTTAAGCTGCTAAACTTTGTATCTCATTCCACCAGCATCTGCATTGCAGGCTGTTGTGAAGCATTGTTACCTGTATACAATCACAATAGAGCATCGTTCAATCTTTTTATTCACTGTAAATCTGTATGTAAAATTTCACTGTGTGTTGTATAGCATATCTACAGACCAGTAACTGCACTGAATGTATTTGTTGCTATGAAGTAATTTTATGTTATCTGAAGTCCTATTTTTATATTTCAAAGTCTTTTTCCACACATCACTGGGAATGTTAAACTTTCACAAAGCAAAGGGGAAAGAGGCATTAAAATAGCATGCATACTGATAACGTGCTGCCTTTTGTTCCATTGCTTTCACACACTATGTACTGTACAAGGAAAGAACATGGTCACCCATCCCCTCGCTAGAGAAACTGTCATTCCTAATTCATTTCTACAGAGTACTTCAGCTGCTTTAAGCAAACTAAAACAGCTTTAAAAGCAAAATTAATCTAGTTTGACTGTAGCAAACTAGCTTTTTCTAGAAATATAAAACATTTTTTTATTAAGAGAAGGAGGAGGTCAGGCTGCTTCTCTAGGCCCATTCAGGGAGTCTGCTGGTAAAATATTCCCAGATCCCTCAATCTCACTTGCGTTGAGGGGAAAGCAGCTTGGACAGCTATTACACATGTGTCATAAAGCATAAGTCCCAATTCTGAACCTTAGCATCCAAAATGTGGGTGCCTGCATGAACCTTCCAAGCTTAATTACCAGCTTGGATCTGATAGCGCTGCCACAGCCAGAAATTCCAGGTGTCTGACTCACTCTGGTTCTACCCAAAACCTTCCCTGGGCGACCCAGACTCAGATGCCTTGAGTCTCACACAAGAGAAATAACCCCTTCCCTCCCCTTCGCTTTAACTCTCTTCGATTTTCCGCCTGGGTTACACTAGTGAGGGTATCATCTGCTTCTAATTCCTTGAGAAAAAACACTGAGAGATCAAGTGTCTCTCCCCGTCACCAGAGGCTATACAAATTCAAGCTTGTATAGTCTAACAGAGTTGGGCGTCCTCCTTCGTTCCTTAGCGATCTTAACCAGAAAAATAATCAAACGGTCTTGAAAAGAAGAAAAGACATAAAATGGTTCTCTGTATCAAGGTACAATATACAGGGTCATAGGCTTAAAAGAAAACAAATGAATAAACGCCTTATTCAAAAGAATACAATTTAAACATTCAGCAAACTACACACATGTAATACAAACAACAATATAGCCTATGTCTTCTATCTTTGTACTTACTACTTGGAAACAAGAAAGATTAGAAAGGTCTGGGAGATAGAGAGATCACTCTCAGAGCGAGAGAGCCAACAGAAACAACAGACAAAGGACACACACCAAAAAATTCCCTCCCTGAGCTTTGAAAAATCCGGTTTCCTGATTGGTCCTCTGGTCAGGTGTTTGGTTCCCTTTGTTAACCCTTTACAGATAAAAGAAACATTAACCCTTAGCTATCTGTTTATGACAACATGTGCATGAGTAAAAATGACTAGTCGAGCCCTTTCAGCTGCTATTCACAATCTGATTGGGTCTCAGTCCAAATTAGCATAATCTTACATAAAGTATTGTATATTTCTCCAGCTGCAAATAGGAGTCTGCAATTTTCTCCTTGCTTGCAAAGAAGCGAGACAGGAGCCAGTCAACCAATCAAGGGCTGGGCAGCCATGCCAGTCCTGGGTGCCTCCTTTACAAGCAAGGGAGATGACAGGAGCCATTCAGTCCCAGCATGGGAAGGCTGCACATGCCGAAATAGTGGCTATGGAGAGCTTGTACCTCAATGGTCTCCAAGTTGCAGGATGGATTTAATTTTCCTCATCTCCACAATTCCAGTTGTGTCTCTACAAACCTTCACCCTTTAGTCCTGTTTAAACTAGAAAATGAGAGATACTTAGCATATATGTAAATTAACATTGTAACCACTTCTTAGCACCCCAAATAGACAGACAGTGGTGTTCAAAATTATGCAAAGTGATTGTGAATGCATCTTACTTCCTTAGCATGCAGGGAGTTCTATTAGTGAAGGCTTGTATTTTGCTGTCCTCTAAAGATGGTTTAGAACGGTGTCAGATATAGCGGTGCTTTAAATATATAGCCATAGAAATTACTATAATAATCTTATGTTAAATTCATATGTGATTTTATTTTGTTTCCAATTTCCTCAAGAAAAATTGCAACGCTGCTTGTATGTGATGATGCTCATTACGCATTACTGTGTATCAGCTTGTTGGAAATGTCAGTAATGCCATCAACCAAAATAATAATAATAATTAGCCAGTGGTTTATGTTTCAATCACAGATCTTATTTTGGCATCTGATACACTTACAAATACTATATAAATCTTTTGAAAGATCACAGTTTGTTTGTTTTTTGGATGCTGTGTAAGGGAAATCTGCTTCTCTTTGCAATATTTTTTGCTTCTTTTAAACCAAGTGAAACACTTAAGGTCAAATTCTGAAGTCCTTACTGATTTGGACTTCATAAGGAACTTGGCTTGAACAAGAACTGCAGGATTTGACCTTAAAAATGTCCAGAAAAATGAATAGCCAAAATCACTTTTTCATTTTTTTGTTAAAAAAGATGCCTCCCTTTTTCTTCTTTGTTTACATTACTTCTGTTTAAAAGTGCTAAACTGTTGCACTGCATATATTAAAACAGCAAAGAAAAGGGATTGGTAGAGAAATGGCTGCAGCAACTGTAGCTATTGCACTTGCATATACAGCCATTAGAAGTAAGGTGAACGGGGTATCCAAAGGCTTGAGATGGAGAATATTTTTAGTTACAGATTAAGGAGAGATTTCACCAATGAAACAGTGCACAGGTGAAGAAAGTAGTTTTCTAAATCTTATATGTACTCCATAAAAATGATTACAAAAGAACTATTACTCAAATCATATGCATCTGAAGTGAGTTTTTTTTACCCAGGAAAGCTTATGCCCTAATAAATCCATTAGTCTTTAAGGTGCCACCGGACTCCTTGTTGTTTTTGGGGACACAGACTAACACGGCTATCCCCTGGTACTTCAAATCATATACTTCTCTATAACCTTAGATACCCATGTGTAGAATCTCGTAATACTTATACTGATTTTATTGTCATAGGGCCTTGTATATCTTTTCACTTGGACTTTTATATCAGATCTCTTCTATTTAACATAATTATTTGAATAATTATGTATGCAACCCTAAGCCAGACATTTTCAATCTGTACCACATCCTCCCTTAGGTGCAATTCAGGAAGACATCTGTCTCTGAAGTTAGTTAGCTGTACATGCCACCAAATGTTCACGGTTACTACATATTAAGTTTACAAAACATCCAGTGTGTCATGTAAGAACCATTTACTGTGTATTTTTGATGTGAATGTCTTTCAAAGACAGAGTGCTACAAGATGCTACACTTGTCTAGAGGTTGGAGAATGAAAAGTATGATATTATATTTAAGAAACCATATGTGATCATATCCTCAAAAATTGTTTTGTAATGCATATGCATGAGGGGGGCAGGCTTAGGGTTCAGCCTTCAAGTGTTTGTTTAGTTAACCTAGTGTCAGTTTTGTATCTTTTTTAATTGTTTTATTTTTAGTAATTCCAGATAACAATAGGCTGGACTTCAAATACATTTCTCTAATATTGACTAACCAATGGGTGCCACAGAGCAGTCCAAGTATGTAACATAGTATCAATATTTAAGGAAAAGTATTATTCTTCCGCATTGGGCTGGATTCATGAGGGACTTAGGTGTGGCAATGCTCAGCATTGCAATGTCTAACTTCTAGGTGCGTAGAAAATCACTAGTATTCACAAAGCCTGACTTAAGTGCTCAGGCTTCCAATATAATGAACGAAGGGAGCTAGGCACCTCAGAATGGGGTTCACAAAATATACCCTGCTGAGTGGGGAGCTGCCAAAGCTAGCTAGTAAGAGAGAGGTGTCCTAAGCCCTAACCTTCCCAGGTAGTTGAGTGCTTAAGTCCTAGCTGCAGGGAGGCTCCCAGTAGCTAGGGTACTCACCTGCAATATGGGAGTAGAGGGACTGGATCCTGGGTCTTCTACATCGCGGGTAAATACTCTCACCACCAAGGTATAGAACAGAGTTTCTCAAACAGGCATCACCACTTGTGTAGGGAAAGCCCTTGGTGGGCCGGGCCAGTGTGTCTACCTGCCCCGTCTGCAGGTCTGGCCAATTGCGGCTCCCACTGGAGCAGCAATCCACAGCCAGTGGGAGCTGCGATCAGCTGGACCTGTGAACATGGCAGGTAAACACACAGTATAGTTGTTCTTTAAAATGGGGTAGAATAATCCTAGAAATCTGAAAGGAAAACACTAGATTCTTCAACAAATTAGAAGCTTAGCGGGGGAAAGGAAAAAAATTTCTGTCTCTCCCTCCCTGCTCCATCAACAAGCTGCCTTTTAGGCAAGATCTTTCAGTGATATACTGTCCCCTGGTTGTTATCACTTGTACTATGGAGAAGGAGTTAGGAGAACCTGAAGGCAATATTATTTTACCAATCTGCAAATTACTCACTGTAAGTATTAATATGGCCATGTGTAGAATCCTAAATATCTTGCTATGATACTAACCAGATGACAGCAGCATCTGATAATGACTTACATTTCGTAGCCTGCCTAGTGTCACAATTTCCTTATTCAGATAGATGAATTTCATAAAACTACCATAGATAGGACAGTAAATATAGTAGCTGTGAATCTTGAACTTCTACTATCTAACGAAATGGAGCTTAGTAGAAGTCAGTGCATGATAATTTTGATTTACAGAAAGAGAGAGAGCATAGTTTTCCTGTAAAGACTTTTGTCCAATGAAGGATATATTTAGATGTTTGCTGCACCTAAGGATCAGGACAGTATTAATGTTGTATTGCTTCTGTTGAGTGTGTTCCCTGTTAGTCTTTTATTAATTGGATTGGTCACTGTGTTACTGAATGTTCTCCTAGTCCCGCAAATGATTTTGGCATAATTGGTTCACTCTGATTTCATCCTTTTTTTTTTTTAACAGCTTGTAAGTCTTGGATAACAGTCTGAAAGGCAAGATGTTTAGTTCACAAACATTTATTGCAGCACCCAAAGAACATGGACAAACACAAAAGCAAACTTTAAAGCTTGTATGTATCTAATAGTAAATTACCCAGGCTTTACCCAGGGCTGTCCAGAGGATTCAGGGGGCCTGGGGCAAAGCAATTTCGGGGTCCCCTTCCATAAAAAAAAAAGTTGCAATATTATAGAATACTATATTCTCATGGGGGCCCCTGCGGGGCCCAGGGCCTGGGGCAAATTTCCCACTTGCCCACCCCTAGGTGGTCCTGGCATTACCTGAACCAGATCTCTGCAACCTTTTTTGTATCATTGTCCTGTGAATAAAAATCAGCAGTGGGAGCACCTTTCCCTCAGACATCCTTCTGATTGGCTGGCTGCAGGCAAGATGACCTGCTGCAGGGTTATAAGAGAGCTACTCTCTGATTGGCTACCTGTAAGTCAGGTGGCCCTTTTACAGGACCTTAAAATTAAGCAGGGGTGGAGGTCCCAGGCCTCAGTTAAAATGAACACCTGAATTGGACTCTAATGCTGAACTGTTTATGGCAAAGTGAGACTGTCATGCTTATGAGTAGCTGAGAGCTGGCCTAAATGAGCTGTGTAACTCCTCCCCGCTCCCTCCCACACCATTTCAAGCTGTAAATACAATTTTTTTATTTTAATTTTAATTTATTTATTTATTTATTTGCATTTGTCTGTGTCCTGTTGCCCTCCGCAATACAGATGAGGGTAACAATATTCCGCATTGTGGAATTGTATATAGGTTGCGAGGATTACCTCTGAGTTGCAGTATCAGATATATGTAAAAATGCACCTCTGAGAGGATGCTTATTAGCAATTTTTATAATGTGAGACTTATTACAGTGTGATTCCTTTTGTGCTGGAATTTTTTTATTTTTTGTCTTTTAACCAGAGGTTTGAAATCTGTTAAAGAATTACATCTTTGCTCATGCCATTTATTAACTGCGTTTAGCCTATGAAGTTTGCTATGAATAACAAGAATGAAAATAATGTGGGATGTGTCATTAACCAGGCATAGGAAAGAAATGGAGTGGAGGATGTGGTCTAATAATAGTTTTGTTTTGGTTTGGTTTTTTATTTTGTGATGTTTTCTAGTGGTTTCTCAGGAATGTAGTAATCAGCTTGAATAGAATATGAACGAACCTCAAACATCCCCCAAAATTCGAACTGAATTAGAACTGGAAGCAGAAATATTTAGCAGTTCCATAAACACATAATATTGACAGGTGTCAGCTGTTCCACATGAAGTGGCTCCAGACTTCAAGGTTGGCAGCAGCATTAGTGCTTAACTTTCAGCTCTTTCAAACATCATCCACTACCATTTACACCAAAGGAAAATCCTCATTTGCTATAGTAGAAATAAGGTTTATTGTTGCGTGCCATCCAGTATAGAGTGACAGTCAAATCATGTGAGGAGAGTATGACATTCTATACAGCAGAGTGGACTGGTACACATATACACTACTGCACCATCACTGTGTAGCATGGCCTATACTTTAGAAGTCCTAAAATACCATGTTGAGAGTCTGTTACTTGACATGCTCCTTTCTAAAAAAAGAGCCAAAAGAGAGAGCAAATTAAAGTGAAGGAAATCCATGTGGTGTATTTGTGAAGAAAAGAAGATAAAAACTGTGGCATGGTCAGAGTATTGGATCACAATAGGAACAAAATGGTATTGCCTAAAGTGCTTGATTAATGGGTAATAAAATAGCAAACATAGTGACAATGTCTTGATTGTCAGAGATGCTAAGTACCCGCAGCCCCTACTGAATTCAAAGCTCTTATGAATTTGTCTTTTATGGACTATTCTTATCAGAGTTCCCTTGGTGCATTTTTTTCAGAACTTCTCCCTATTCTTATGTGTTGTTAAATAACCTCCACACTTATTTTGGGTTGAAGATGTTCAGCACGTTTCTGGAGTCACTTACCACCGTGTTGGATTGGGCCCCACTTTTGTTGCTAATCCCAGTCTCCATCACTTTTTTGTTTCATCACTGAGTCATTCTATCAGCTATGTAGTAGTTACAAGTTGTATCTACTGAGTACTCTGAATCTTCCCAATTCTTGGATGGCACTCTGCATCAGTATTCCAGAATCTCATCTACTCTACTTCACACATATTCTCAGAACAGCAGATCTGGTAGTGCGTAGAGAACTGTTTCTATTTAAAAATATGTTTGGATACTGTTTTCAGTCCTTTTACCATACATAACTTTATGGGGATTTTTAGTAGTGACTGACTTGACTATTTTATTTTAATTGAACATATGTGTGTTTGTGTCCCAAAGTCTTTCTTATTGTAGGTTACTATCTAATGAGCTCTAATTGGCTTAGGAGCTGTGGTAGGTAGATACTACCTCCTACATTTAATATAATGTGTTGCTATGGAGATAAGTTCTTCTGTATCTGACAAGTGACAAAGAAGCCAAAGAAGGCAGTGGCAAAATTGTTCAAAGCCTGGAAATGTAACATTAAAAAATCTTTTGCCACTACACTAAATAATTTATTTTGCCCCCATCTTGCTGTATTCTTTTATCTGTTTCTGCTCTTTGCTGGAACTACTATTTTTACATCCTTACTCCAGCTGCAAGAGCCAGCAGGCAAATCCTCCTGAAACCTACCCTAGTTCTGCTCCATGAATTGGATTATATATTGCTCACTGATGTAGCTGGCATTTGGCTTCCTTCTCTCCCGCAGTGCTCCCTAGTCCGCAGAGACTGAAAGGTTTTTTCCTTCATCATCGTCCTAGCCACCAGTCACTTAGACTTTCCTGATTCCCTCATCTCCCAGCCCAGTACACGGTGCTCTGGGAATTGTATCTCCTGGGCTCCTGTAGTTTAGAAGCTTGTCTTCTTATGGGGGTTGGAGTCTCACTATTTCAGCATGTCCTTGGTGCTTCTCTGAATCTCTCAGTCCATTGCTTATGTAACTGGATCAGTTTAGCAATTTAGGGGTTTGTTGTTGTTTGCATTCAGTCTGATTGACCAGCTAAGCCATTTTAAGTGCTCTCTTCCCTTTATTGTAAAGGGTCAGACTGTGACCAGTTCTGCAAAAGTGTTTGAGAGAGGACACAAGAAGCCTTTCCTGATCATCACACCAGCCCACTGGCTCTCACCCTGAATAGGACAAAGGACACTGTACCCTTGAAAGATTGTTGCTGAAAGATGTGGTCTTGCTTTGCAAGACCTCCTACTAGTATGTGTCTCAGCAACTGCTGTGAGCTGTGGCTTAAAATTACAATTTATCCTTAAACTTAACCTTCTTTCCAAATAGTGACTGGCTTAATTTTAGTACAATCATATTTGATATTTCTCTTCTCAAATATAGCTTCCTTATTGCCTGTTAATATTAATTTAAGATGCATGAGCCAACATAAAAAGGAAAAAAAATGCTAGGATTGCATCTAAGTTTGACATATGTAGAATGCAATCTTTCAACATGTTCAAAATTTCAGCCCTTGGGTTGCTCACAAAGCAGTTACTATGAGCTTTGAAAGATAATTTTGCACAATTTCAGGGTTTCTTGAAAGCATTTTGCATAGGGAAATAGAAATATGAAAAAGGTATTGTGGAACAAAAGTTCTAAAAATTTCAGTTTGGAAATATCAACACTTCAGATTAAAACAGTGTTTTGACAATCCTTAATCAAAATAGGTTTTTTGGGTGGGTTTTTGTTTTTGTTTAGGGGAGGTGGGGTGGTTTATTGAACTACATTGAAACATTTTGGTTTGAATCCATTCAACATTACACTGCATCTGCCTTCGGTGCTCAATGCCTCCAGGGAGTTGTAGTTTGGGGGCAAGAGGCACCTGTTCCCTGCATGGGGTATCACCGTAGTCAGACTACGTTTCCCATGTTTCAGCTGCAGTCCTGTGAGTCCATGATGCACACCCAGCTTTATTTCAATTTTGCGGAAACTGCATTTTCTGTCAGATCATTTCAGTGGTAAATTCCTGACCAATTCCAACACTGGAACATATTCACACATGATATAACTCTCTTGGATTTTGGAATGCTTTTGCCCCATTACCTGTACGAGCATATAATCTATTCATCTACAGGCTGACAATACTAAATGATCAGCAGGAAGGTTTCACTTCTTGCACTGAAAGGTTAGAACTTGATGACAAGCAAATGTATTTTTATAAGCTCTGCTAACCAATCAAAGTTATCACTTCTTATTCATTTCAAAAGATTCTTCCCCTTACAGTAGACTTCTTAATTATTAAATTATCAGCATAACTTAGTTATAACAAAGCACCTGTGTGGTTTTTTTTTTAAAGCAACACAACAGAAATGAATGCTCATGATGTCCATATCTGAATATACTTACTCCTAAAGGGACACATGGAAACCCGGCAGGAGCTGATGCAAATCCCACTAGATTAATGGGAATCACATCTGCTTTCACCTGGGTTTATATCATCTATTCAGTATCCTTCAGCAGTTATCAGCATCATTTAATTCGGCAGCTGGACTTGACTTCAATGGGGTCAGGATTTCACCCATCGAAGGGAGTTTTACAATTGACTTCAATGGGACCAAGTGTTCATCCAAAATTTTTGGTGGCAGAAGCTCACAGAGAACAAGTGCAGTCAAAGTAAGCCAGGGGAGATGGTTTTGTCCACATGTGAATGAAGCACTCCCAGAATACTGGACATAAGAAACAGGGCAAAATTCCTTGGGTATGTGCATATCACTCCCATTCACTTCAGTTTGTTTTGTGTGTGGCTTTCTGGGAGCCAGGTTATCCCTAAAATGGAATGTGGCTATTTGTAAATCCTACTATTGCCATGTTGTCATCTTGGGTAACTTTGTATACAGAGAGCTGGGGAATTAGTCCATGGTGCGATTTCCCAGGGTTCTATTTTGGTCCCTTTGCTATCTTATGTCCACCTGCTTCCTCTTAGAACTGTGATTAGATGGTACAATTTGATCTTTTGTTGCTCTGCCAGTGATAATTTAACAGTGAGCAAGTCATACTCTTCTGATTATGCCATGGCTGCTTCTGTCCTCTCCTTATCAGATGTTCCTTGATGGGATTAGGATTCAGTCCAAATAAAGATTCGTTGGGTTTCAACAAACTTGAGTAGAAACCATGGTATATTCCTCTCCACCCACCAACCCACTTTGAATAGCCTTTTAAGTGTCAAATATCCAAGATATACTACCTTGATGTTTTGATAATTTGGGGCTGGATTGTAGACTTCTTATGTCGAGGTGCACTTGGATGAGCAATCTCATTTCGGTCAATACTCAGCCTAAGGACTACACAATCTAGTCCTGTGCTGGGATGGTTTACCCACTCCACGTGCCTATGGATGAAGGAACATGTGGGGAATTGCAGAATGTGAAGAAATTAGCATGGTGCTCTTTATTGAGGTAATTCTGCAAGGTATTTATAGTAACTATGGAATGTAAAGTTGGCTGCTGCCAGGTATTCAACTGAGTGTTTGAGCCAATGAGATGGAAATTAATTGATCTTTGACTATTAGAGGTAAATATGCCCAATGGTCTGTGAAGGGATGTTAGATGGAGTGGAATCTGAGTTACTACAGAGAATTCTTTCCTAGGTATCTGGCTGCTGAGACTTGATCGCCATATTTAGGGTGGGGAAGGAATTTTCCTCCAGGGCAGATTGGCAGAGGCCTTGGGGTTTTTTTGTTTGTTTTTTTTGCCTTCCTCTGCAGGATGGGGCATGGGTCACTTGCTAGAGGATTCTCTGCACCTTGAAGTCTTTAAACCATGATTTGAGGACTTCGATAGCTCAGACATAGGTTAGAGGTTTATTACAGGAGTGGATGGGTGAGATTCTCTGGCCTGCGTTGTGCAGGAGGTCAGACTAGATGATCATGAGGGTCCCGTCTGACCTTAAAGTCTTTGACTCTATGACCTCAACTCCCACTGACTCCATAGGGACATGGGTGCTTATTAGGGTGATCAGATGTCTCAATTTTATAGAGACAGTCCCAATATTTGGGGCTTTTTTTATATATGGGCTCCTATTACCCCCCACCCCCATCCCGATTTTGCACACTTGCTATCTGGTTACCCTAGGGCTCATGACACCATACTGCAAGGTGCTGTCTTAGCCCTAGTCTAACTACAAGGTTAGCTGTGTTCGGTTGATCTTATAAGCAATATGTCTACACAACCAACACCGTTCCATCAACCTAAAGGGCTCTTAAAATCAACTGCTGTACTCCTTTCCGGCGAGAGGGGTAGTACTAAAATCGACCTTGTTGGGTTGATTTTGGGGTAGTGCAGATGCAATTCAACAGAATTGGCCTCCAGGAGCTATCCGAGAGTGTTCCAATGTGACCGCTCTGGACAGCACTTTCAACTCCAATGCACTAGCCAGGTACACAGGAAAATCCCTGGGAAATTTTGAATTTCATTTCCTGTTTGGTCAGTGTGGTGAGTTCAGCAGCACAGGTGACCATGCAGTCCCAGAATCGCAAACGAGCTCCAGCATGGACCAAATGGGAGACACTGGATCTGATTACTGTATGGGGAGAAGAATCTGTGCAGGCTGAACTCCGATCAAAAAGAAGAAATGCTAATATATATATGCCAAAATCGCACAGGGCATGGTGGAGAGAGGCTAAAACAGGGACACACAGCAGTGCCGCATGAAAGTTAAGGAACTCAGGCAACCCTACTAAAAGACAAAGGAGGCAAACGGTAACTCTGGGTCAGAACCCCATACACGCCACTTCTATGATCAGCTGCATGGCATTCTACCATTATCCCACCGCTGTCCATGGACACCTGCAAGGGGGAGTCTCACACAACCGGGAGGAGGATTTTGTGGATGAGGAAGAGGAGGAGGAGAATGCGCAGCAGGCAAGCGGAGAATCCGTTCTCCCTGGCAGCCAGGACCTGGAGCCAATACTCTCCGAAGGTGGGTTCCCGGACCCTGACGTTGGAGAAGGCACCTTTGGTAAGTGCACATTTGTAACTACACTACAGGGTTTAAAAGCAATAGTGTTTAATGTTTGATTTACCCTGAAGAACTAGGATGCATTTGTGGCCAGTGCAACTACTGGAAAAGTCTGTTAATGTGTCTGGGGATGGAGCGGGAATCCTCCAGGGACATCTCCATGAAGCTCTCCTGGTTGTACTCTGAAAGCCTTTGCAGAAAGTTTCTGGGGAGGGCTGCCTTATTTCGTCCTCCACAAAGGACACTTTACCATGCCAAGCCAGTAGCAAGTAGTCTGGAATCATTGCAGCACAAAGCATGGGAGCGAATGATCCTGGGTTTTGGTCACATTCAAGCAACATTCAGTCTTTATCTTTCTGTTTTAGCCTCAGGAAAGTAATATCATTCATGGTCACCTGGTTGAAATAGGGGAATTTTTGTAAGGGAACAGTAAAAGGACCCCATTCATGCTGGGCTGTTTGAGCTTGGCTAAAAGGGATCATCCCTGAGAATAGCCACGCGGTGGGGTGGGGGGAAGGGGCGTGCTGCACATCCACCCCAAAACCGCAGCCCCTCCTTTTAAATGGCAAACCCAACCAGCATTGCTTGCTATGGGAAAGGAGGGTGCTGCAGTTTGATGCCATTCCCACATGTTATGAAGGCAGAAGAAGCCAACCCCGCATACCCTTTGGCTTGCCATGGCTGCCTAGAAACCGAATTCTGTTGCCCAGCCATGTGTGATGTGTCACCATACCGGCAGGCATTCAATATTAAAAGCAAAATGCGACCTTGTACCTAAAGCAGATGTGCTGTCTCCTGTGAATTTCTTGATTCACTGTAAAAGAGTCTCCCTTTTGTTCTCAGAAGTGTATCATCTTAAATTTTACTCTTCCTTTTTATCCCCCTGCAGGTGCAAATGTTCCTGTGCTCTCCCTATCATCTCCGTCCCTGAGGTTATCGCAGATTAGAAGGTGAAAATATAAATGCAGATGCAGGAGGCGATGCTGAGGCTATGGGGGAGCAAATGGACATGATCAGGCATCTGGTGGAGCTGCAGGAAAGGCAACAAGAGCACAGACCGCTGCTGCATCCACTGTATAACCGCCTGCCCTCCTCCCCATGTTCCATATCCTCCTCACCCAGACGCCCAAGAACACCACGGGGGAGGCTCCGGGCACCCAGCCACTCCACTCCAGAGGATGGCCCCAGCAACAGACCATTGTCTTTCAAACAGTTTTGATTTGTAATGTGGTTACAATAAGCAACGTGGCCTTATCCTTCCCTCCTTCCCCACCTCACCCGGGCTATCTTGCCAGTTATCTCACTTTTAAAAACAATTAATAAATAAAGAATGCATGGTTTCAAAACAATGGTGATTTTATTTCCTTTGCCAGCTGTGATTGAAAAGGGGAGGGGGGCTAGCTTACAGGGTATTAAAATCAAGGAATTTACAGGGTTTGCATCAAGGAGAAACACACACAACTGTCACACCGTAGCCTGGCCAGTCATGAAACTAGCTGTGCTCTTTTCATCGCCCTGGTGTCTGGCTGCTCAGAATTGGCCTCCAGACAATTTGCCTCAACCTCCCACCCCGCCATAAATGTCTCCTCCTTATTCTCACGGATGTTATGGAGCACACAGCAAACAGCAATAACAATGGGAATATTGGCTGCACTGAGGTCTAACCTAGTCCGCAAACAGTGCCAGCGAGCTTTTAAACGTCCAAAGGCACAATCTACCACCATTCTGCACTTGCTCAGCCTATAGTTGAACTGCTCCTTACTACTGTCTAGGCTGCCTGCGTATGGCTTCATGAGACATGGAAGCAAAGGGTAGGCTGGTTCCCCAAGGATAGCTATTGGCATTTCAACATCCTCAACAGTAATTTTCTGATCTGGGAAGTAAGTCCCTTCTTGCAACTGCTCGAATAACCCAGAGTTCCTAAAGATGCAAGCATCATGCATCTTTCCTGGCCATCCCACGTAGATGTCAGTGAAACGTCCCTTGTGATCCACCAGTGCTTGCAGCACCATTGAGAAGTACCCCTTGCAGTTTATGTACTGCTTGGCAAGGTGGTCCAGTGCCAAGATAGGGATATGCATTCCGTCTATCGCCCCACCACAGTTAGGGAACCCCATTCCAGCAAAGCCATCCACTATGACCTGCACATTTCCCAGTCACTGCCCTTGTTAGCAGAAGGTCGGTGACTGCATTGGTTACTTGGATCACAGCAGCCCCTACAGTAGATATGCCCACTCCAAATTGATTCCAACTGACCAGTAGCAGTCAGGCATTGCAAGATTCCACAGGGCTATTGCCACTCACTCCTCAACTGTGAGGGCAGCTCTCGTCTTGGTATTCCTGCACTTCAGGGCGGGGGAAAGCAACTCACAAAGTTCCAGGAAAGTGGCCTTACATATGCGAAAGTTTCGCAGCCACTGGGAATCATCCCATACCTGCAACACTGTGTGGTCCCACCAGTCTGTGCTTGTTTGCCAGGCCCAGAATTGGCATTCCACTGTATCAACCTGCCCCACTCCTGCCATGATGCCCAATTGCCACATCCCATACTTTCAGGAACTTCTGTGTCCATGTCCTCCTCACAATCACCCTCCTGCTGGTGGCTCTTAGCCAGGCTATGCATATACTGCAGTATAGTGAGTGAGGTGTTTACAATGCTCGCATCAGCAGTGGTGAGCTGAGCGGGCTCCATGCTAGCCGTGCTATGGCGTCTGCATGGGTAACTCAGGGAAAAAGGAGTGAAACAATTGTCTGCCGGTGCTTTCAC
This sequence comes from Chelonoidis abingdonii, assembly GCF_003597395.2. NCBI lineage: Eukaryota > Metazoa > Chordata > Testudines > Testudinidae > Chelonoidis > Chelonoidis abingdonii. Next base: position 25,792,962 of record NC_133770.1, on the reverse strand, counting down.
GGAGGGAGACAGGGTCTGAGGGAGGGAGGGGAGACTGACGACATGTACCCAAAACTACCCACTACAATGTTTTTGCCCCATCAGGCACTGGAAGCTTAACCCAGAATTCCAATGGGCAGCGGAGACTGCGGGGACTGGGGGATAGCTACCCACAGTGCACCACTCCGTGAATCGATGCTAGCCACAGTACTGAGGATGCATTCCACCGACTTAATGCGCTTAGTGGGGACATACACAATGGACTATATAAAATTGCTTTCTAAAGATCGACTTCTATAAAATCGTCTTAATTACTTAGTGTAGACATACCCTTAGGGTTAAAACTAGTTCAAAATTCTACTATGTCACAATGGTGGTGTTTCTTTTCTTATAGTAATTGCTAAGAACTGTAAAATGGTTTCTAAGATGGAAAAGAAGATTAGGGAAGAGGGTTGCATCTCTGATGAGGTTGAGCACTATTGAAGGAAAAGAGTACCGTAATGTTGATATATGTTTTGTATCTTACATGTAGGTCCTTCATACTTTCATAAAGTACTTTCTCCAAATACCTCATCTCTAACCATTATTTGCTGATTAAATAGGAGCACTTTGTGTGGTCTTAATTCACCATCTCTTTGAAACATGTTTCCTCATAAGCATCAGAGAATCCTGTTCATGCATTTAAATCAAAATAAAAAAACACTCATGGGTCTGCTTCTCCTTCCACTTATGTAGGTTTTATGCTGGCATAAGTGCACTGAGATCACAAGTTGCTTCTAACTTACACCAGAGTAATCAAAAGTAGAATCCAATGCCTATTTTTGTTACTGCTTTTTTATTAGCAATTTTCTCATTTTTCTCTTTTAAGGAAAAATTCATTGGCATTTTGCTCTGCATTTTCTGGGGCAGCATGTTTAAAAAGTGCATTGCAAATATTTTCGTTATTGGCTTCTTCATTTTCACACAGCTGTCACCCTCCTGATGGAGCATGGCAAAGTAATTGCAGTTCTTCACATGGAAATGCTCTGGGAATCGTATTTGTTTATTAAACTTCTTAAAATAAATGAAGGAACATTAGAGCTAATGAAAGGTGCCATATTCAGTCCTGGAGAATTAAGTCTTTTATCCACAGAACAGGTACACTATAGACCACTGAAGTGTCTCCATTCTGGTCTGAGGAACTACTTCTGTGAATGAGTGAGTGAGTGTAGCCTAGTGTCTATATCCATTTTTTTTAAAAAATTTGGCTTCTAGTTGCACTGTCAATTAGTGCTGGTTTTGGTGGTGGTTTGTTGATGTTGGGTTGGATTTTCAAAAACACCTAGATGAGTTAAGAACAAAAGTCCCTTGAACTTTCAATGAGACTTGGGGTCTTCAACCACTTAGGTGCATTTGAAAATCCTAGTAGTGTACCTCTCTCCTCTAGGAACCATGCTGAGATCATCACAACTCATTTTAAGTTTAGTTAGAACAAATATTTTCTTGATGTGAAAAGATACCAGGAAGGATGGAACAAAAATTATGGGCCTGTGTGCTCTTGCTCCTTCCAACTTCATAGAATCTGACTTCAAAGAGGTTACTCTGGCTCAACATTAGCATGAGAGAAGAATCTGATTATATAGCTGATTAAGGGGTCAGATTTTATACATTTCAAATTCTGGAAGAGTCATATTTTTAATGCATGAATTACAAAGATATGAAGTAGAATAGAGCAGCTATAAGTAAACCCTGAACATTTAGTAGAACAATGAGGTTTAAGATGCATAAAACATCTCTGTTTAGGCAAGTTCAAACTAATTTTATGAACTGTTCACCTTGCTCTACTTTCTGTTTCTATCTCATTTTATTTACCAGCTAAAAACAAATATAGCAAATATCTATATCAGTAGACCTTGAAAAATACATTAAAATTGTGTCCATGGTTCCTCCTCCTTTCCATATATCACAGTTAAATTGAAACACTGCTATATTTTTTGAGCAAACAGCTTTAAAGAAAAGATGACATGAAGTTGAAACTTTAAGAAACAATGTATTTTGGTTCTTTTTAAGAAGTTTCAGCAAGAATATACTCTAAGCTATAGCCCAAAGCACTGATAACAAAAGCCACCTTCAGACTCAAGAGCCTATTTATACCAAATCCCTTAACACTGTGTGTTGCCTGTTTCTGTAGATACTAATTAAAGTCATAAAACCTAGAGCACATATGGTCAAGAACATTCATAATGATTTCAGATTGAAAGTTGTTGTGATGGGGTGTTCACCCCACACCAGCCTTGTAGGAGTTAAGGTGGCTCATAAGGGGCTAATTAGCTATATACATGGGGGAAAGTCATGCTTGATTGATAAACCCTAATTGCAGATGAAGCACAGCTGGGAGAAGGATTGTAAAGAAAGGAAGTTGTAAGCAGGAGGGAGTTCTGGGGGTAGGGAAGTGTGTGCATGCTTATTCAGTTGCTTTCTAGGCACAGAGAAGAAAGTAGAAGGAAGCCCAGTGAGGAGCAAAAGCCCTGGGATCCTGTCCTTAATAGAAGGACTTTGTAGGGAAGAAAACCTGTGAAAGACAGAATAGGAAGAAGCCCAGGCAAAGAGCAATGAGGTTTGAGACTATGTAGGCATTGGCTGCTGGTTATAGGATCACTGAGCTGGAACCTGGAGCAATGGGTGGGCCTGGGTTCACCTACCAGTCACTGGGAAGCAACACAGGACTGCTGAAGGTAGGATCTGGACAGTTGGTGTGGTGGGATATAGAAGATGAAAATTACATAGTGACTTGGCTGGAGGGATGAGTCCTGAAGAGAGAGCATCCCAAGTCCTGGAGAGTGAGCAATGAAAGGAGTTGGGGGGGGGGGGTGGCGGCGAGATCAGAGGACTGCTGATCCCCAGACCAGCCACAAGGTACCCCCTTCCAGCCATGAGTGAACTAGGTTGCAGGTGTATTGTATTTTTATGAACTCTTATTTCTCTTCATTCCCCCTCTGTGGTTATGAATGGTACTTTAGTCCTCTGCAAGATAGACAGTACCAAATTGTACTTTGGATATATTGGACTAAATTCTGCTCTGTGGATAGCAGTGGAAGAGCGACCAGCTCCAGGGATTACAATGGATTTAATCACTATTTCTACAGGCCTATCTGACAATGAAATTAATCCCACTGATTTTTAGCTAGATGGGCCCATGCTACAAAGTAGGGCTTTGTGTTTGGACTTCACCAAAACTTGATGGCATGTGGATCCAGTATTTTGATCAGGCCCATCCATAATCGAATGGCCTTTCAAAATGTACAACTGAACACCAGCTTCAAGGAGAGACCTTGGCTGATGGTGTATTTAAATGTGGATTTCCAACTTACAACAAGAAAAGTAATTGCCTCCCTTAACCAAGTCAGCAAACAGCAGCTGTCCTAACAAAGAGCAATGCACAGGAACTGTTTGAAATCATTAGGAACAGTTGTTAGAACTGTCTCACAGCAGTTTGCTTATGGTGTCGATTTGATGGCATTGTGGTTGGTGTCGAGATAGCCACAGAGGATTCTGAACAAGAAGCTGGTACTAATGTTTGTTTTTATGGAAAACGTACAAGGACACACTTTAGATTTTCTGGGTCAGAACCTTATCTTAAACTGAGCTACCATAGGAAAGAAAAACCACCAACTGTATCTGTTGCTCTATGAAAAATGCAGATTCGTGCAGTGTGAGCTTTGTTGCACACTGCAGCTTGTGTGGAGGCTCTGGATCTATTCAAGTGTGTTGCTATTGCCTTCAATAGAGCCAGGATTTCACACTTTTTAGGCCCTTGGTGACCAAGCGAGCGTGACCCAATGAGCAGTTAAGTGAGGGGCAGATCCGCAGCTGGTGTAGACACATTGAAGTCAGTGGAACAGTGCTGATACCAGCTGATGAACTGAACCTGAAACTCATCATCCCTTTTCTATTTAGGGATGGCAGTGCCTGCTGAGCCCTTTCGTAGCTGGTGCTCTTGTGTGTGGTAATGAGTACAAACTTCACTCCCTTTTAGAATAAATAAATTAAAATTAAAATATGAAAATGCTCCTGGAAATCCACATTTAAATGCACCATCAGCCTGGCCCCTGCTTTTGTTGAAATGCCAGCAATTTAACCTAGTGCATGTTGTGTGCAACATCTGCTCATCTTGTTTCTCCTGCCCTGATGTGACATGTTTGCAGTAACAATGCAGCAAGAAAAACTGGCTGGATACCTCACAAAAATGGACTTTTATGCAGGATTTCTAGCACTTTCTGACTTTTGGCATGAATGGCAACCCCCCCCCCCAAAATACGAAACAGCTACCCAAATGGATTTAAAACCCTCACCAAAAAAAGGCTGAGGTTTAGCGCAGCTCCATGTCGGGGTGAAGGTGTTTCTTAATCTCACTGATAGCCATTGCCTCATTGTTCTGTGAACTGGTAACTGGACAACTCTTCTAAAGAGCTGCTGCATGCACGTCCAGGAAGATTTTGCTGCCATTCCTGAGACACTAGAAACTCTTCTCCCAAAAGCTGTTCACGGGGGAAATGTCAGTATCATAAATGCTAAGAGGTAATTCAGATAATTCAGGATACAAATTCTTTCCACCTTAGTTCAGTAGCTTGACTACATCCCTGCTTGATATTGTGACATAAATCATGACGGCTGATGGCTTTTTGGTACTCTATATGAAATTAGAGGACCTCAGACTTGTTCCTTAAGGATAGAGATATCTGCATTAAAATCACAGCTGAGACCCTCAGCCCTGAATCATGGTCTGTCCAGGTCAGATTTAAGGCACTTCGCTAGGGCCAGCATGAGGAAAGCATATCCTAGTGCTGCCCCCTTCGTGTCTGCTGAGTAGAGAAATTCAGCTTCCTGTGCTGCCAAATACCTTTGCAAACATGAGCGTTCATTTTAGAATGTAAGTGTAACTAGAAAATGAAATGCTAAATTGGCTGAATTTGTATGTCCCGCAAAGCACTGATGTCTGCAGAAAATTGGAAGAGTTCAGTTTGGAAGATGCACTGTACATTTCAGTTGCTAATTACAGAACTATTTCCTGTTTTTGGAGTTAGTGTAAGTTCAGCACAGTTGAGGACTGAAGATAGGGGAAATAAATTCTTTACTCTGGGGCCTGGTCTACACTGGGGTGGGGGGGGCCTCTATGTAAGATAAGCAACTTTAGCTATGGGAATAGCGTAGCTGAAGTCAATGTATCTTATTTTGACTTACCTCCCATCCTCACGGCCCAGGATCGACAGCCACGGCTCCCCTGTCAACTCCGCTTCTGCAGCTCACCCTGGTGGAGTTCCGGAGTCGATGAGAGCGCGTTCGGGGATCGATATATCGAGTCTAGATGAGACACGATATATTGATCCCAGATGGATCAATCGCTACCTGCTGATCCGGTGGGTAGTCTAGACCTTCCCTGGATCTAGATTGACTGAGTTGTTCTGTAATCAGAGTATCAGTTCTTTGAAGAGTAAGATTATGATGAAATATCACTGATAGTGCACTAGGGACTTCACTATCGCTATTGATTTTAAGACTATGATAATGGGCAGCAATATATAACCCTAAGATAGATAGGGAAGGTAATGTGATGTGTTTTGCAAAACTATATGTATGATAATGAAAATGTACTATTACTCTTAAGTACAGTTGATGTATCTTTCTTATACAAGACTTTAATGGATTCCATTTATCTTATCTACCCATTGTAGTACTGTGCAATACAAGATGCGTTGTATGTG